>NC_064811.1:148833583-148978421 GCF_023721935.1 Panthera uncia
TTTATTTTATTTTATTTTATTTTATTTTATTTTATTTTATTTTATTTTTTGCCATTGAGGAAACTGAAGGAAGGAGAGGTTTATAAATATTCCCAGCTTTTGGGAGCCAGTTTTCAAACCCAGGCAATCTAATACTAGAGTCTGCGATCTCAACCACTAGACTAAGGCAAGAGAATGCCTTTCAAAATTCATTAGATTTCATTAGAATGAAGTTCAAAACTGTCACAACAATTAAAAATCACCTGTTATTATGTAACCTTATTTACACAAAAGCTAATGAAGCACAGAGTTGTCAGATGACACAGGGCACATACTGTAATTTTTATAATAGTGCATATCAAGATCAGTGGATGAAAAACGTGAGGAGATTTGGCTCATAGTAAACGGACAATTTGTTTAAAAGAAAAATCAACAATCACAATGTTACACTAGAAAGAAACTTATGAAGCTCCAAGTGACTCCCATGCTATTTTCACAGTAGGTTTTGCCTCAGTAAAGAATGTTTGCCATTGTTCACTTGTGATGAGCCCTGCATGTTATATGAAAGTGATGAATCACTAAATTCTACTCCCGAAACCAATACTACACTACATGTTAACTAATTTGAATTTAAATAAAATCTTGGAGGAAAAAAGAAGAATGTTTGCTATGTTGTTAGTTCTCTGCCTAAACAGATTCCTTCCATAAACACCTTTATGGGAAATACAAACAACTAATTAATGATCATAATTAAAATTAACGGTAACAACTAGTCTCTATTGAATACTTATTAGTGCCAGTATTCATTGAATCTATTCCCTAATTTTAACCTAATGAGAATTTTAGACAGTATATACCATTATTCTTTATTCCATTTTGTGGATGAATTTTTCCAAAATTTTTAGAGTAAATAATTTCCCCAAGATGAGAAATCTAATAAGCAGAAGAACGTAAATTCTGTGATCTAAACCATGGTACTTCTCATTCAGAGGGCTATTTCTTAGGTATCACCTTTTACCCTCCCCACAAAACTCTTCAAAACACATTGTTATGAACAGGCCACCAAATACAACCTTATACAAACAAGTCCACTTTATACAAATACTATTTTTGTACAAGACATTGATCTAGGCGGTTGTGTTTAATTTTTTTTTAAAAAAAAGAGGGGCCCCTGGGTGGCTCAGTCCATTAAACACCCTACTCTTGATTTCAGCTCAGGTCATGATTTCACGGTTTATGGGATGGAGCCCCACCACTGAAAGAGCCAGCCTGCTTGGGATTCTTTCTCCTCTCTGCCCCTCCCCCACTCATGTGCTTGCACTCTCTCACTCTCTCTCTAAAAATAAATTTAAAAACTTTTTAAAAACTAGTAAGAACATAATTAAAAAAGCAAAAAGGCAACCAGTAACATATTTTTCTTTAAATATACATTTAATCCAGTGAGGGACATAAATAACCACAGAAGACCATTAGTCCTTGCCAATTGCAGCTTTTTACTCTTTATACAGAGTTCCAAAAGTTCATGATGTGTAACCATGTTTTGGCTCTATTCTAACAGACTGGGTTCTCTTTGACATTAATTTGTACGTATGAACTACTCAGATAGTGAGTAAACCTAAGTGTCCTTCTAGCACACGCATCTCTTAAAAAAAAAAAAAAGTCCAAAGAAAATCAGCTGCTAGTGTTGTGATTAAAGGGCACAAAAAGTACAGAGGTCTAAAAAAGCTCCCCCACCTCCACCCTTTACCAGGAAATACACGTTTGAAATAAAGTACTAAATGGTAAATTGAGAATATAGATATCTCCAAGGGCGGCTGGGTGGCTCAGTGTGTTAAGTGTCTGACTTCGGCTCAGGTCAGGATCTCGTGGCTCATGAGTTCAAGCCCCATGTCAGGTTCTGTGCTGACAGCTCAGAGACTGGAGCCTGCTTCAGAGCCTGTGTCTCCCTCTCTCTGCCCCTTCCCCCACACGTGCTATCTCTCTTTCTCTCAAAAAAATTAAATAAACATTAAAATAGTGGGGGTTTTTTAAATCTTAAAAAAAAAGAATATGGATATCTCCCATTATCTTATGTGGAAACAAGAAGAAAGAAAATTTGTATAGTATCTTCAATCACTACAGCTGCAAAAGAAAAAATTGTAAGCTAAATTGTGTTTACACATTTCATGACTTTTAAAGCCCTAGGATGTACTTTTCCTGAATGTCAAATGTCATTTACAGAAAAAGGTTTTTTTGTTTTGTTTTTAAGTGATACAATGTGCTAAAGGATCATACAAGATAAAAGAAATACTTCTGACTCAGGAGATATCTGGAAAAACCACAGAAGGGAAGCACAATTTGAGCTGACCTTTAAAGATAAAAGAATTTTGACAGAACTAGAAGTTTCTATTGTTTATTTGTTTTCTGGGAGTACGATCCCAGAGTGTTAATAAAGACACTATTCTTCAGAGGTTAAAATAATGGAAAATAAGAGTAAGTAAATAAATGGAAATCAAATCAGTCTATGTCATAAAGAGCAAAAAATAAATAAATAAATAAACCAATTTAATAAATTCTAACAAGGAGATAGCAGTAAGCTGGCTATAAAACAACAGAGTTCCCCACAGATCCCTAACGAATAAAAATAAGTTCAGTGAACTAGAGAATGTCACCACAGATTAAAGACACCTTTTGTGCTATTGGTAGATAGCTCTACATAAAAGAAAACACACACACACACACACACACACACGCACACAGATATCATGAAAGAAAAAACTATTCAATTATTTTAGAGATGAATGAAAATAAAATACCTAGTATATACATCTTCCTCTGCCTTACATTAAAACCAAACTAATTGTGACTTTGATAATAAATGAAACAAATATACCCCAGAGAAAATTATTTTTTATTTTAGGTAAGCAACTGAGTATTCATTTCACCATGCTAAGTGTAGATGTGGTTAGCGGTAGAAGGAAAGTTTCTAGTGAGCAAGTAGCTTTGAAATCAATGGCAAAATGAGCTACCATCAATCCTGTGTAAAACAGAGGCTGTCCACATACACTGCCTTCCTTTACTGTCAATCCACCACATGCTGTTCTCATGAGAGCTCCTGAGAATAAAATCTGGAGCTCTTTAAGAATGGGTTCAGTCAGGGGCGCCTGGGTGGCTCAGTCAGTTAAATGTCAGACTTCGGCTCAGGTCATGATCTCACTGTTTGTGGGTTCGGGCCCCACATCGGGCTCTGTGCTGCTAACAGCTCAGAGCCTGGAGCCTGCTTCAAATTCTGTGTCTCCCTGTCTCTCTGCCCCTCCCCTGCTCACACTCTGTCTGTCTGTCTCTCTCTTTCTCTCAAAAATACATAAATGTTCATGGGTATTGAGGAGGGCACCTTTTGGGATGAGCACTGGGTGTTGTATGGAAACCAATGTGACAATAAATTTCATATATTGAAATAAATAAATAAATAAATAAATGTTAAAAAAAAAAAAAAAGAATGGGTTCAGTCAGAGCAGGAAGAAAGAAAAAGGCTATTAATGCAGAGGCAACTTGGCAGAGCTGACCCCAGAGGATCCTTGCTGGAGACGACTCTTCCTCTCCCATAGGCTTCAAACTCCAATGCAGTCCCCAGCGGATGCCGAAGAAGAAAATTGACAAGTCCTTCTTGTAGCTACGACCCAACACAGGCCCCAGTTTCCTCGTCAGAGCCAAATGTGAGTATTTGGTTTAAGAAAATACAACACACATTTCCATGACTACTGTGCTAATTTATTTCTTGTGGTTGTTCTTGTGAGGTTTCTGACCCTTTCACTATACAGACCAGATCTATCTTTGACATTTAGATCTGCCAACGCTGAAAATGAATAGCTAATGTAAGTAAACAATTTTCTCTTCCTTTCTTTCCATTGGCATTTTACTTTTGCAATCACCAAGTTGAACAATCAAGCTACTTTTAGTCAGCCCTATAATCAAATTCCTCCAACCCCCCCAAGGACTTCACCATATTCATACTGATTCTTGAGCTGGTTGTAAACCACTTCATTCAAAAGAGTTTCTCACAGCAGAGCTTTTGGAAATTTCTTACCTATTTCACAGACTTTCTTCTTCCTGTTAACATCAACATTTGGGAAAGAAAGGGAGTGTCTGGCTAGGGGGATAGCAATGCACAGCCTGACCTTATTTCCCTCTAAGAACCAGACCGTGCTGGTCAGTCTGGCTCAAGCTCTATGGCTCTGTCCTTTGTCATTACTCACAATGACCCTTTTGGTTTTCTTCCTCACAAGCTGGTTTTCCTGTCCCACAGTATGGCTTCTTAAGGGCCTCATCTATCCAAGTGCAAACCCCAATTGTGGAACAAGGTGAAGCCCCTCAAAGCTCCTTAAACTCTTCCAAATTTGGACATGTGTCGGGCCTCTATATTTGCATGTTCGAACTTTCCGTGACTGCTAAACATTCTTTCGGGACATGATCTGACAGATAGGAAGCTCATCCACCATTGCAGTCTGCTGTTCTCTAAGAGGCTGCTTATTAAATCCTTAGACTGACACAGACCAGTAAATATACCCAGCCAAATCTGTAAAGGCTAGAATATTCCCAGTGAACTCTTCTGAAAATGGCAAATTCGAGGTCAGAAACTGCATACAAAGTATTCCCAGTTTCTCAAAATGATTGACTCTAATAATTATCCCTTCTAATTCAGCAGCATTGAGTTTTGCAATTACCAATTCTTCTGACCCAAGCCTGACCCTTCTAGTACTCAACATTATAAAAATAACGCCTCTGCAGGAGGTACATCTTAGTCTAAAAATGAGGTGGCAATCAAGAGAAAACTAGGAGATCAAAGGCCAACAGGGGTTCACACAACTCAATTAGGTCCATAAGTTGTGGAAGCAGATCAGAGCAGTCTGCAGGCATCCAAGAAAATTCAGCATATAAAGAGCTTTGTTAGTTTTATACTCCCATACTGTGTTCCAAAAGTTTATACCTCTATTATACTAATGCCCTACTCTGGTATTCTCCTATCTGTAGCCAAAGGCTATTTTTCTATTTTTCTAATAGAAAATCTTTTTCCAATTCCTTGTGCTTAGCTCTCCCACTTTTGTTTAGACTGATTTTAATTTCTGGGTCAACCTATCTATATTTTCCTTCCTTTGATCTGAATTTGTTCAAAATCTACTCTTACACACCAGGCATTGAGGAAATCATAACAAAAATACAGACAGTGTGACTGCCCGCAATTGGCAACCGACAGAATGGGAGAAGATATTTGCAAATGACCTATCAGATAAAGGGTTAGTATCCGAAATCTATAAAGAACCTATCAAACTCAACACCCCCAAAACAAATAATCCAGTGAAGAAATGAGCAAAAGACATGAATAGACACTTCTCCAAAGAAGTTATCCAGATGGCTAACAGACACATGAAAAAATGCTCCACATCACTCATCATCAGGGAAATACAAATCAAAACCACACTGAGATACCACCTCACACCTGTCAAAATGGCTAACATGAACAGCTCAGGCAACAACAGATGTTGGCGAAGTAGCGGAGAAAGAGGATCTCTTTTGCATTGTTGGTGGCAAGGCAAGGTAGTGCAGCCACTCTGGAAAACAGTATGGAGGTTCCTCAAAAAATTAAAAATAGAACTACCCTAGGACCCAGCAATTTCTCTAGTAGGTATTTATCCAAAGGATACGGGTGTGCCTTTTCAAAAGGGCACATGCACCCCAAAGTTTATAGCAGTGCTAGCGACAATAACCAAAGTATGGAAAGAGTCCAAATGTCCATCGATGGATGAATGGATAAAGAAGATGTGGTATATATATTCAATGGAGTATTAATCGGCAATCAAAAAGAATGAAATCTTGCCATTTACAACCATGTGGATGGAACTAGAAGGTATTATGCTAAGCGAAATTAGAGAAAGACAAATATCATATGACTTCACTCATATGAGGACTTTAAGGTACAAAACATATGAACATAAGGGAAGGGAAGCAAAAATAACATAAAAGCAGGGGAGGGGACAAAACATAAAAGACTCTTAACTCTAGAGAACAAACAGAGGGTTACGGGAGGGGTTGTGGGAGGGGGTATGGGCTAAATGTGCAAGGGGCATTAAAGAATCTACTCTTTAAATCATTGTCGCACTATATGCTAACTTGGATGTAAATTTAAAAATTAATTAATTAATTAAAATATATTATATCTACCACCTAACAGAGAACACTGGTAAGTCACAGACAGTTGTTAATAATTGCTGTGATGAAGGACACAGTGACATAGAGCATGGCCACATATCGAATGACATATGTAGCACTTAACCTGGACTGCTTGCATCAGCAACTCCTGTGAAAAGGATTGATTTATGCTTTCTATGTCCTTGGAACCTACTGTGACTTCTCCCTCTCACAAGTGGTTTAAATTGAGGACTTGAGCATCAGAGTGTATGTGTAGCTATTATTATACTGATGGAAAACAAGACTCGCCTTCTGCCTTTAACAATTCCACCATTGCTAGGGACAATATTTTTACTGCTTATGTGGTGTGATAGTCCATTGTGTGTGTCAACTTGACTGAGCCACGGGGTGCCCAGACATTTGGCCAAACATTATTCTAAGCGTGTATGTGAGGGAACCATGCCTAATACACATGGTTCTGTTGAGACAGAATGGTGTGTTCTTTCCTGCCTCCAAGGTAGTCTGTACCTTTTGAAGAATATAAAATATTTTTATGATCATTATTTATATTCCCTAACCCCTACTTCCCACTGACCAGTACTGGAATGATTGTATTAATGAAAATATACCCACTATGCTACTTGGTTGCTTTTTTGCTTGAGGCAAACAGAATTCTGGACCCCAAATGAAAGCAATTAGATGGGTCTTTGTTTTGGTCATGCAGCATCTGTCATATTTATTTTCAACCGCATGGCATAAGCCAAAATATCCTTTTGTTTTAGGCAGCCTAGATCAGAAAGATAATCAGCAGCAAGATCAGAAAACTAAATACTGTTGTGACATAATGACAATTCTATGAGACAGAATTGTACTCCATATGTAAATATTTAATAATAAACATACTTGATCCATCGCTGCTGGAAAAAAAGAATTTGATCTGGAAAACAATATTTGATCACTTTTAGAAGATGCAGTTATATTTGTAACACTCAGTTTTTTCATTGTTAAACTTTTTCCCAGTTTTATTGAGAAATAATTGATCTGTATTGCAGCATAAGTGTAAGGCATACAGCATTATGGTTTGATTGACATATATTGTGAAATAAATTATTACCACAATAAGTTCAGCTAACATCCATCTTCTCGTATGGATATATTAAAAAGGAAAGGCAATTTTTTCTCCTTGTGATGAGAATTCTCAGAATTTCCTCTCTTAACAGCTCTCCTATGTATCATAGAGCAGTGGCGGCCCTAGTCTTCATGTTTTACATTACATCCTGAGTCTTTACTTATCTTCTAACTGGAAGTTTATACGTTTTGACCAACTTCCTCCAATTTGTTTTTAACCTTTAAAAGATTTCAGCTGCATTTATTTGTTTTGTTTCCAGGTAAATACTAATACTAGTCTTTTCTATTCATAGAAATTTACAAAACAAAAAATAATAAAATAAAATGGGAAGAAATAAAATAAAATAATAAAATAAAGTAAAGTAAAGTAAAATAAAATAAAATAGTATCCCTTGAAGGCACACTATTCCTTGAAGTCAGGCAGAACACTAACTTTTATGATTTCCTGTCTTCATAACACAATTCCTAGAGGTGAAACGGATTCTGCAAATCAAGAGAAAATTTGCATCTATAATATCTTCCTTTTACCTAAGAAAGCTTTGCCAATATTTATCCTTACAGTGGAGATTTTTCCTAAGAAAAGTTTCAAATGGAACTTTGATGGTATCATTTTGACCAGATAGCGGTCCACTCATATCAAATTTCATTAAGTACAATATTTGGATTATTCCACACCCTAAATCACTGCCTACATCTATGCTTTTGCACCTCTACTAAATGGAAAACATCCAGTACTAAAGGGGTACACACTGGAAAAAGCGAATAGGAACATGCACATGTTCATTCTAATTTAATTTTTTAAATTTTTTATGCCTACGTAATTCCATAATTCCTTAATTCATGAGTCCTGAGTTCACTTGTGGCTTTAGTATGAAAACTAAAGATTCATCTTATGAAGGAAAGTCATCACAAAAAATGCTTACTAACTTTCAAAATAAATTTATACTTTCAAGTGTAAATTCTGTTGAATTTTCATGCTAGATATTCACTGAACTGGAGCAAATATCTGCATACTACACTGAGAGAGCAGTGCAAAAATAGCAAGGTGTTTTTCTCCTTCCTTCTGAGAACTTTCAATATTTTTGCATTCCACAATGCGCTTTTCACATATACATGCAAATGTTGCTAATAACCTTATAAAACTAAAACCCAAAGGTAAAGAAGCAAGCACGTATTATTTTTTTAAAAAAAATTTTTTTTAACGTTTATTTATTTTTGAGACAGAGAGAGACAGAGCATGAACGGGGGAGGGTCAGAGAGAGAGGGAGACACAGAATCGGAAGCAGGCTCCAGGCTCTGAGCCATCAGCCCAGAGCCCGACGCGGGGCTCGAACTCACGGACCCGTGAGATCGTGACCTGAGCTGAAGTCGGAGGCTTAACTGACTGAGCCACCCAGGCGCCCCAAGCACGTATTATTTTAATAGTGTTTTTAGAGCTACCCTCTGGAACCAACACGTCAAATTCAGAATGCATCCCCACCTTGAAAAAGAATAAGTGAAAATAAATAAAATTCATGAAATAAAAGTGTAAATGGACTTTCAGCTATTCAGTCAAATGTCTGTTTATAGGGTGATATTCAGTGATCCATAAAAGCCTGGCTAGGAGCTAATCCCCTGTGCTGTACCCACTCTCCTCACACTTTCTAGAAACAGCTCAATAGGTTGAAATTATTTGCCTGTTGGAGATGCAAAGAACTGTGTAAAGTGGCAAAGCAGGCTCTTGCTTTCAAGAATGACAAATCAGAACAACTGCTTCTAGAACCTTGGGAGACTCCATCGCCTCAGGAACCAGCTCTCTCTTCTTAGCACTAATTTAGAGGCATTTCCTTGCAAGAGGAGGTAGTTTAGTGTGTGCTTTAAGAAAACCTGCTATTGGGGCGCCTGGGTGTCTTAGTAGGTTAAGCATCCGACTTTGGCTCGGGTCATGATCTCACCGTCCATGAGTTCGAGTCCCCCGCCGGGCTCTGTGCTGACAGCTTGGAGCCTGGAGCCTGCTTCAGATTCTGTGTCTCCCTCTCTCTGCCCTATTCCACTCATACTCTGCCTCTCCCCCTCTCAAAAATAAATAAACATTAAAAAAATTTTTTTAAAAAGAAAATCTGTATTAATAATATACATAAGCAAGCACTTTATGACAATCTCTATTCTTATCCAGCCGAGAGTACCAAACTAGCTTCCCCATTTCTGCAACTATCCATTGGCAAAACTGTGTTCATTTTAACCATTTGTTAAAAATGTCACCAGCTTTTTATTTTCCCTTTCAGTCTGTCTTTTGTACTCATTTCCCAGATATCTAATAATCCAATAATAATATTTGTCTAATATTTGGGAGGATTAAAGAGTATTTTGAGATTCCATGCTCTCTGATGTTACAACAGTTACAAATACCACTAATTGAGTTACTCATCTTGGAGCTGAGTAGTATCAAATACTGGGTAATGCAAAGAGAGACTTGTAGTTTATGTTCAGTCTTAACATTTGACACTCATTTTGCAAAAATCTTGTTTCTTGCCCATACTACAAGACCTTGTTTCCTTGAATTTGAACTTCCGTTGGAGCTATTTCTGACAAGGTGGCCAATTTAGGTAAATAAAATTATCCCTGTATAAATAAATAGCAGGTGCAGGGAGAGAGAAGGATAGATGGTAGTACCAGTCATCACTCACAGGGTTGGAATCCCTGAAGGTGAAAACAAATACGTAACACAGAAAGAGAAATGGATATTAGCGTATCATTCTACAAAATCATTTCTACCTCGAAAAAGAAAGAAAGGAAAGGGAGGAAAAAAGGAAGGGAGGGAGGAAGGGAAGAGAGAGACAAAAAAAAAAGAAAAGAAATGAAATGAAAAAAGAAGAGAAAAGAAAAGAAAAGAAAAAAGAAAAGAAAAGAAAACTCTTTGAAGATAAACATGGCATAGGGATAGATCTTACATCTTTTTCTATACAGCATCGATATGGAAATTTTTACAAGAAATGTTCTAATACATATCTACTTCAACATAATGATTGAGAAAAAATAAGGCAAGCAGATTTTGTGAGAATCAAAAATTAACCTGAACCCTACAATAGAACACTTGAATCCTATCCTTAATAATTGATAACAACTACCCAAGGTCTTCAGCATCTATTAAATGAATTTCAAAACTCTAATTAGACTCAAAGCAATTCTCCAAATAAATGGCATTACTTCAACATTTGATCATAAAAATGGTTAATGGAGTGTCTGAAAGTCATGTGGATGGTAGTGAAAAGTAAAACCTAACTTGATCACAGAAAAAACTGAGGATATTCTCTTACAAAATACCAACGTGAATATCTGGGGTACATATTAATGAACAGGGATTTCTTAAACTTTACCATCCCTGAGCTGCTACCCACCAAGGGAATGTTTAACGAGGTTAGATTAGAAATTAACATGGTTGGGAGGGAGGGGAGAGTGCCGGGAAGAAACATTTAAGCTGAGTCCTGAATGACACAAAGGAGCCAGTCATGCCAAATTCTAGAGAAGAATATTTCAAGCACGAAAGAACTCTCTGGAATTGGGTACAGTCCCATGTTTCAGTGGGGGCTTGGGTTACACAAGTGTATGCATTTGTCAGAATGCAAGGATATTTCTGATTTTCTTCCTGTTGGTTTGACAAATGAATGAATGAATGAATGATGATTCATTCATTGTCTGTCTTTCCCACTGGAGTCTAAACTCCATGAGAACAGAGACCTCAACTGGCTTCCTCACCACTGTATCTCCAGCAGCTGGCACAGAGATGATAACGCTCAGTAAATACTTACTGAATGAATAAAACTCAATTCAAGGTATTACGTGTTAATATCTTATATAAAAGCCTCTAATCCAATCTTCAGATTATAAAAATCTGTTTACTCAAATGGAAAAAAAAAATGTTTTTCCCCCTTATCGAGTCTTGACACTATAAAGAAGCAGTATGATCCAATACTTAGCTAGAAGGGAGAAAAAACAAATCTTGTGTTATAGATTGAACATTTGTGTCCCTCCAAAATTCATATGTTGAAATTCTATCCGCAAGAATGATGGTATTAGGAGCTGGGGATTAGGATTAGATGAGGTCATGAGGGTAGAGCCTTCGTGAATAGGATTCAGTGCCCTTGTAAGAGTTGAGAGACTTTGCTTCTCCTCTCTAGTCTCTGTCATATGAGGATACAAGAAGTCTCAGGTCTGCAACCCAGAAGAGAACCCCCGTCAGGAGCAGACTGTGCTGGCACCTTCATCTCAAGATGTTCTGCCTCCAGAACTGTGAGAAATAAATTTCTGTTTTTTCATAAGCTCCCCACCACAAAAAAAAAAAAAAAAAAAAATAGCATGGCATTGATGCTTCTAATAGAAGAATCTGTTTTTAGCTTAGACTTCAATCACAACTACCATTTTGCTAAGGAAAAGATGTGCTTCCCTCCCACTTACTGTTTTTCAGACAGTACAGGCAGGTCCATGGGATATATAGTGTTGCAGAAAAGGAAAAGTGAAATCGAAGCCTTTCTCAGTGGATAAACAACAAGCAATGTTCAGAGTGTATTTGAAGGAGAAAATCTCTGAAAGGGAATTTATTGCTACTCTGCTTTGAATTTCCAACTTGATTTCTTGATTTCCTAGTGGAATATTGGCGTAGAAATTTAGCTTTTGTTGAGAGAGAAAGAGGTTTTCTAAATTCCAAAGAGAGTTTCTTTTACAAGGACAAAACTTAGAGACAAAGCGGAGCACACAATGTCTCTTGTGATGATACAAGAGAGACCCCTGACTCACAAGAAGTAGGGCGGGCTTGCAGCAGTAGTCTGGGGAGTGGTCAAGGGCTCTGCTCAGGAGGAATGAGGATGGGAAACCACAGGGGAGCTGGTTTCCTATTTCCATTTGATACTCTGGGATTTTTTCCTGTCATCGGATCAGCAGGAATAGTTTTACCAGTACAAAATATACGCTTTAGAGAAATTAAGGAAATTAAAATTTTGCCCCATCTGAGGTAAACTCTGAGCCTGTTTCTTTGATATTGATGACCTCTTACAGTTTATCTCCAGTGGATTGTTAGGCTTACAAACTCCACCTTTTCTCCATCTTCATCTAACCTTGTCCTCTTATATTCGCTGCTTTGGGACAGGGCACAAAGCATTTTGGGTTAGTACTTTGCTCCAAAATAAAGTTTGTATCAGTTTCCCAAGCGCTGCTATGATTATGTGCCACAGTCGAGGTGTCTAAAACAACAGAAATTTATTGTTCATGGTTCTAGAGGCTAGAAGCAGAAATCAGGGGGCCAGCAGCACCATGCTCCCTCTAAAGAGAAGAATCCTCTCTTGCTTCCTCCTACCTTCTGGCAGTTTGCCAATAATCACTGGGGTTCTTTGGTTTGTAGTTGCAACACTATAATCTCTGTCTCTCATTATATGGTGCTCTCACCTCAGGTGTCTCTGTCTCTACATGACATTTTCCTATTATAGAAATGTCAGTCACATGGGGATAAGACCCTGATGACCTCCCTTTAACTTCTTATACCTGTAAAGACTGTATTTCCAAATAAGGTCACACTCACCCACACAGGGCCATTAGGGCTTCAATAAATTTTTTTGGTGGACACAATATGACCCATAAGAGGTGAAAAGGAAGAAAACTGTTCACATACCTCCTAGAGGTGTCTCTAAAGACTGCAGAATGGTAGTAACACTTCCTCCTCCATTTGTGACGGACGAGAAATTGGTATGTAGCTTTGTACAGAGCAAAGCAGCTTCCTGAGAAGAGTTGCTAATTTCTCCAGAAATACCTAGCTTTTCTATAGGTCAGAGTAGACAGGTGGATAGATACAGTAACACCAGCCCTGGTGAGTTATCACTTGTATCCACAATCAAATACCCATCCCTTTTCTATCTACAGTTCCCACAATACTCACTCTAGATAAACCTTTTATATTACCTAGTGTAAGGTTTACAAAAAAGAGACCACTGTTTGTGTGGCATTGAGGAGTATTTCCCCACCCATGCCTGAATTTAGAGACAGCCTCCAACGCAGTTCCCAAGAGACCCCTACCTCCTGGTATTTACGTTCATTCTTGAGTAGTCTGGTCCATATTGTACCAGAGTTGGTCTATGTCACCAAGAACACACACCAAAGGTGGCACTATGTCACTTTTATGTTTAGTTTATAAAAGTCCTTGGCTTCCACCAGGGGCTTCTCCTCTATTTTGGAGGTCCTACTCTGGAGAAAGCAAACTACCATACTGTGAGCAGCCGTATGGAGAGGCCCAGGTGGTGAGAAGCTAATTTTCAACCAACAAGCCAGTGAGGAACAGGGGCCTGCCAACAACTGTAAGCCCCAGTTAAGCCTTGAGATGAGTATGGCTCTGGCCAACAGCTTGATAACAACCTCTTGAGAGACCCTGAACCAGAACTGGTCAGTAAATCAAGGCCCGCATCAGGCTTTCTGCTGTCAGTGTGGAGCCCACTTCAGATCCTCGGTCCCCCTCTCTCTTTGCCCCTCCCCTGCTCACTCCTTCTCAAAAATAAATAAACTTAAAAAAAAACTTCTGAATAATCCCATTGATTATTATTTTTGTTCTGATATAGTTTTGATTCACCAATTAGGAGAATTAGCTATAACTCAAATTTTTGGTGAAAAATTTATGAGCTAGCATTAACTGGTTTAGTTAGGAACCTAAATTTATGTAGGTATAAACATAAAATAGTTATATTTTTATAGTAGTGTCATAAATTTCATTCTTTCAAACCAAGTCTTCCTACTTGATTGGAATCTCAATTCAATTTACACCCAAGTTAGTTAACATATAGTGTAATAATGATTTCAGGAATAGAATTTAGTGATTCATCACTTACATATATCCAGTGCTCATCCCAACAAGTGTCCTCCTTAATGCTCTTGCCCGTATAGCCCATCTCCCAATCCAAAACCCCTCTAGCAAACTTCAGTTTGTTCTCTATATGTAAGAGTCTCTTAATGTTTATCTCCCTCCCTGTTTTTATATTACTTTTACTTCCCTTCCTTTATGGTCACCTGTTTTGTATTTCAAGTTCTACACAAAAGTGAAGTCACGTGATATTTGTCTTTCTCTGACTTATTTCTCTTGGCACAATACGCTCTAGTTCCATCCACATGGCTGCAAATGGCAAGATTTCATTCTTTTTGATAACTGAGTAACATTCCATTGTATATATGTACCACATCTTCTTTATCCATTCATCAGCCCATGGACATTTAGGCTTTTACCATAGTTTGACTATTGTCGATAGCACTGCTATAAACATTGGGGTGCAAGTGCCCCTTCGAATCAGCACTCCTGTATCCTTCAGATAAATACCTAGTAGTGTGAGTGCTGGGTCGCAGGGTAGTTCTAATTTTAATTTTTTTGAGGAACTTCCATGCTGTTTTCCAGAGTGGCTGCACCAGTTTGCATTCCCACACATAGTGCAAACAAAATCCTCTCTCTCTGCATCTTCACCAACATCTGTTGTTGCCTAAGTTGTTCATGTTAGCCATTCTGACAGGTGTGAGGTGGTATCTCATTGTGGTGTTGATTTGTATTTCCCTGATGATGAGTGATGTGGAGCATTTCTTCATGTGTCTGTTAGCCATCTGGATGTCTTCTTTGGAAAAGTGTCTATTCATGCAACCGAATTGATTTCGACTCAGGTGATGGGATTGAGCTCTGCGTCGAGCCCCACATCAGGCTCCTTGCTGGGTGTGGAGCCTGCTTGAGATTCTCTCTCTCCCTCTGCCCCTCCCCTGCTTGCACATGTGTGTGCACTTTCTTTCTCTCAAATAAATAAATAAATAAATAAATAAATAAATAAATTTTTAATCGCCTTTAATTCCTCTAGGGAGTCAAGAACATGAAAGGGAATAGTGATCCTAATGTCCATTCTACCATTCCTTAGCCATGCCATCTCCCTCCAGTATTCATATCTTTTCTGATAGCACCAAAGCAGTTGAGGTAAACCAGTAATGAAACAAAAATCCACCCTGGAAACAAAACTCTACTGCCCTTTTAATGTGTCACCCCACACTTGAAAAAACATCTTTCTTAGGGCTCTTAACACTCTATACGCTCCAAGGGCGTGAGGGAAGCCACACTTTACAAATATTGTACTTGTCCAAAATCTGATTTCTTTCCCTTCCCACATCTTCTGGAATCCTGATGAGACATAGCAGGAGTGGATGTGTCAGTTTAACTAACTGACTTAACTTTTGCAGGTGCCAGCAAGGCTAAGACACTAACTGGTATCTTCCAACAACCCTTGCACAAAGTTAAAAAGACAACTGTTGGTGGGTTCTCTGAACCTGAAATATATGATCCTTGGTGTCTTTCTTAACTAAGCATGTGAATAACTGGCTCTTGTGTTATTCACACAACACCATGCAGTTTCATGGTAAAATCCCAAACTGATCCAGACCCAAATGTAAGGCCCTCTTGATTCAATCTGATGGCTCACTCCTACAACATAGTCACCTCTCACTGTCTTCTCTACATATTTAGAGAAAGTCCATCTGACAATATATTTTTGAAATCCCACATGACATGATACAATGTACAAATGTCCCTTCAACAAGCTGCTTCACCTGGAAGTTCCTTCAGAAAGTTTCTTGAGATGATCATGCTGATAATCTCACACAGTATAATCTATACTGTTCGGCTAAAACATTCATTCTTAGATATTATGCCCCTAGCAATTCATAGCTCAAATCAAAATCATTTCTCCCATATCCTTCCAGGAGAAAGACTGCACCCACATAGTACCATCCTACTCCTCTAATCATTTGAAGTCAAAGCAAGTGTGACCCAGCCCAGTCAGGCATGTCCATGCACATGGCCATGCACATGACCCAAACTAGCTCCCAAATATTCAATAAGTAGTGTAAAACCAGGAAAAAAAAAGTGATATTAAATAACCAGGCATATTGAAAGAATCTAATCATTCTTCATTTTTTCCCCTCAAGTTTCCAGTGTTCATGTACAGTTCACCTGAAGTAGAGAGCAGGGAGTTCTCCATATTTAAAATACAACCTTTGCAGGGCACCTGGGTGGCTCAGTCAGTTAAGCGTCTGACTTTGGCTCAGGTCATGATCTCAAGGTTCATGGGTTCAAGCTCCACATCGGGGTCTGTGCTGATGGCTCAGAGCCTGGAGCCTGCTTCAGATTCTGTCTCCATCTCTCTCTGCCCCTTCCCCACTCATGCTCTGTCTCTCTCTCTAAAAAATAATAATAATAATAATAATAATAAAATAAAATAAAACAAATCCTTTGCTTCTTCTTCCAGCCATGGTTTACCTCATTCTTATCCTTTGCAAATAGTTCTGCTTCTTATTCTTAACCTCTGAATCACTCTCCCAGAGTATCAGTCACAGTTGATCTTCCACAGAGAAGATGGAGAGAAGATAAAAGCCTTCAGATTCCACACATTGTTGGGAAGGAAGGACCTTCAGAAGTTGTTGGAAAACCTGATCAGGCCTTGGGTGTAGAAAACTACAAGACAATTTCTTGCTAACGTGCCAACTCTTATAGTCCAACTTCAGTTCGTTATTATGTGAAGACTATCTGTTTCATCCATCTTCTACTGGACGGTCCTCCTAACTTTTATCCTCCTTGTTTTTCCAGGGTAAACTAAAACCCCAGAGGAGTGGGTAGGTGAATGTCCCACCTAAGGAAAGGTATGAGTGGAGAGAAATATCCTACAAAACAGACAAACCTAGCATTTTCATCACAATTAGGAAAAGCAGATGCCTTCTGGTGCCTATTTCAATTCTACCTCAACTATAATGTCTTTCTGATGTTTTATTAAACTACAATGTGAAAAGAAATTGCAACTTTCAAAGTAGTCTTCTTTAAAAAATATAGTTGTGGTGAATGCAAAAGAAATTAATGAGATTTGTCTTATGCTTGACTGCCAGGTTTATTTTTCAGTATACATATTGGTTTTCTAGCTGTAATAACTATTATTTGCTTGAAAAGCTTATCTATTTAAGGGCAAAGTATATAGAAATAATATGTTAATAAGAAAAAATTTTACCAATGAATGCAATATTCAACTATATAAAAACAAATTAAGTAATACTTTTAAAGTATATCTGGCAAGGAACAGTCCTCTTGGGAGAGAGAAATGAGAACAAGAAAAAAGGAGGTACTAATGGGAAAAAAAACAAAATCTGAAAGTGAACCAGTGACAGCTATCTCGGGGAAAAGAAAATACAGTCTGTCTACCTGACAGCAATCAGTTCTTTGAACACATGCCAACAAGGTCTCCAAAAGTACTCTTTGCCAGCAATATTCAAGTTGGGTGCACTTGCCTAAGGAAACAGGATGCCTCCTCTGTCCCAGGTATCTGCTGTTGCCCGAGGAGTTGTAAGGAAAAAAAGGAGAGAAGATAGGAAAGAACAAATGCCTTTAAAAAGGAATACACTTTGTTAATAACCATTCCTCAGTCCAGTGGTATAGGGAAGAATAAGACTTAGGACAAATAGGGACAGAATACAGCTCCTGGTAGCACATGCCTAAGGTGACAAAGTCAACAATCAAAAGAAATATAAAATGATGAACTGGATGGTGCTGCTTGGAAAAGCTGAATAATTGAACTAAAAGAGACCCTTCTGATTTAACCATTCTAGGGATATAAGATCAATCCCTGAAGAATTGTTTGAAAGTCTCAGAGATTAACATCAATTATCTGCAACAGATTTTTGAAGTTTCAAATAGCATTTTAGAAGTAAAAGTTCTTCCCTATTACATATATTTGATGGAAAATCTATAAATTATTTTCTTAACTATAATTATAATGCATATAGTATGTACATACATATGTCTTGTTTTAGAAAAAAGTCGAGGAAAGTTGTATGTGACTGTGTTAATAGCATCAGAAAAATACCAACTCTTGAAGGAAATTCAACTGAAATTAGATTTTTTACTGTATATCTCTAAAAGACAAAAGTCTTGAAGAACAAATTATGGTAAAAATAATGGTGAAAATATTACTGTCCTGAATTTATTATTTCCTTTAGTAAACTAATTTAGTATAAATAAATAGATTTAACTATCTTATATTAGTTATAGTAAGTGAGGTTGCAAAGTTCAACCATACACAAATATTGTTGAGCAAAAAAAAAAAAAAAGGTACAATGCAAAGTCTCAGGGCAAATCACTGTCCCTCCAACTTGGATACTTTATAAACCATAACAGAATGCATACTTGCTTGATTTATATATCTTAATTCATCAAATGATTGTATGTGATATTTCCCATGCACTAAGAATGGTACTAGGTATAGAAATTCAAAGAAAAATAAGGCATTTTTCTTACCTTTAAGAAACACACAATCAAAAGAAGTCAAGCCAAAAACAGACTTTGCCGTGCATTCTAATATATGTGGTAATGGTGATAAAGATGATGATGATGATGATGATAAAAGACAATTACAAGCTGATTCATTTTTTTAATTCAGTCCTGGCTAGAAAAGTATGACCTAAATGAGAAGCAATCAACCTCAAATGTTTGTAAGAAACACTGAAAAACAGGACTGTCTAGGAGCAGGTGCTCTATTACCTTTTGTTAGAAAGATAAAGAAACATTGAAAATGTTTATGGAACAGTTAGTACAACATATAAGTTAAAACTATACTTCTTCTATTTGTTATCCTAAATTTATGTTTCTGTATGTGTTTGTAATGAGAACAAAGAGCTTTTCTTTTAACAAAATAATAGTACAAATACTTCCAAATTGTGTGGGCTAGTAAGTTTGATATAATTATGCAATTATATAACTAATAATATTTTGTTAATAAATTATATATCTAGGAGAAAATGTATGCTGTTAGGACAAAAGATATAAACAAATTTATCTTGGGGAAACCTGGATATGTGGTCCACATAATGAGAGGTGTGAGGAAAGAAGCATCGGGGAGGCTCCCAACCTTGGCACCTAAATGGTTGGCACCTAAGCTGAGTCTACTCCTTATAATACATCCCAACCAGGCTTTCTCACAGTTCCTAAAATTCCATTTTTCACTCTTGAGAGGGAGTTTTTGATGATTCTTATAGCCTGAGAATTATTTAAGAAATGCATCATACCTCCCTTAAATATACTAAACATCATCACCTTGGCTCAAATTTAAGGCAGATTGATTACATGATCAAATGGCAAAAGCCAGAAAGATAAGATAGGTAAATATTATAGTCAAGGATTATAGGGACCATTTGATATATCAAAGATGGCAGTGACATAATCAGAGTTTTCCACGACCAGCCCCTCCTGAAAATATTCTTGCCCACTGTTGTCATTAAGGACACTCTCACAATTACTACATTCTGTAATTATTTTCTTTAATGGAAATATATTGCCATATGACAACCAAAGATGGAGGAACACAGTGGGCAACTCTGAAGAAAGAAAAGGTAAGGGGAGGATATACACCTCTTTGGGAAAATGCCCATCGCAAGGGAGAAGGGCATTATACTAAGTACATGAGGAGTTGGTCACACTGACTTGTAACCAGTGAAATGTAAATCAAAACAACACTGAGATTCTAGTCCTAACATTCTAGTCCTATTAGTTTGGCAAAAATTAGAAAACAGAAGAATAGCATGCATTAAAGGGATACAGGGAAAAGTGACCCACTACACAGTAAAATTGAGAAGCTGTAAACCCCTTGATGTGGTAATTCTACTCTCAGTCCTCAAGAAATTCTCACACAGTCATGAGTGAGCAATGCAATACGTTATATGCAGCAGTCTTGTGGGGTGAAAACTGTGAAGGTCATCATGAGGAAAATGGATAATAAAATATAGTAGATATACATCATGAAAAACTATGAAGCAATTAGAATGACTGAATAGATGTAAATGGATCTATCTTATAAACAAAGTTGAGTTTTATTTAAAAAAAAAAAAAAGCAAAACCAGAATGAAGTATATAACATGATACCACTCACATGAAATAGAAAGAGCCCCAAAATACTATTTTTTTTTCAAAACTATGTATTCAAGGGGTGCCTGGGTGGCTCCATCAGTTAAGCGTCCAACTTGACATCGGCTCAGGTCATGATCTCCTGGTTCATGAGATCCAGCCTCGCATGGGGCTCTACACTGACAGCATGGAGCCTGCTTGGGATTTTCTCTCTCCCTGTCTCTCTGCTCCTCCCCTACTTATGCATGTGCTCTCAAAATAAATAAATAAACATTAAAAAATACCTATTCAGGGGTGCCTGGGTGGCTCAGTCAGTTAAGCCTCCGACTTTGGCTCAGGTCACAATCTTATGACTTGTGAATGCGAGCCCTGTGTCGGGCTCCGTGCTGACAGCTCAGAGCCTGGAGCCTGCTTGAGATTCTGTTCCTCCCTCTCTCTCTGCCCCTCACCCACTCAAACAAATAAACATTAAAAAATTCTTTTAAGTACATATTCAATATTTCATTAATTCATGCCTTCTTTCATTTAATATTTATTAAATTTCTATTGTGCATGCTAGTTGCTGGGAATATGCTGATGAGCAAAAAACAGACACAATCTATATCTTCTGGTAAATTCAAATCCAGTGGGCTGTTGAAAGCTGAATTGTGTCTTCCCAAAATTCTTATGTTGAAATCCTAATCCCCAGTACTTCATCGTATGGCTGTATTTGGGGATAGATTCTTTAAAGATATGATTAAATTACAATGAAGTCATTATCATTGGCCCTAAAGTATTCTGACTGGTATCTTTATAAGAAGAAATTTGAACACAAAAAGGAGACACCAGGGGTGTGCGTCCCCACAGAGGGACAACAATATGAGGAGGCAGCAAGAGGACAGGCAAAGGCAACAAAAAAAAGACTAGGTGGTATCTCAAACATTTTCATAATTTTTTAAATTAGTGTTTGAAACATTTTTAGTAATTTTTTTGTGTTTCCTCCAATATATACCACATAGAGAAATAGAGAATAGAGAATTTTATTTCCAACAAAGGCAGGATTTGCATTAATAAACTCTCACAGAAATAACAATTAAAAATTCCAGAATTCTTATATACTAAAGAAAATAGCTAGAGACATTAGATAACAAAATCAGGCTGAAGATGGAGGGAATTTGACACCTTAATCAGGGATCTACACTAGATAAGACTAGCATTTACCTAAGATCATTCCTCAGTCCATTCATAGGACACGCTGTAGTCATAGTGGCTCAAGGAAACAGAATGGATTTTAAAGGGAGTCAGATTGGGGTGCCTGAGTGGCTCAGTCGCTTGAGCGTCTGACTTCGGCTCAGGTCATGATCTCAAGGTCTGTGAGTTCGAGCCCCGCGTCGGGCTCTGTGCTGACAGCTCAGAGCCTGGAGCCTGCTTCGGATTCTGTGTCTTCCTCTCTCTCTGCCCCTCCCCCGCTCATGCTCTGCCTCTCTCTGTCAAAAATAAATAAACAGTAAAAAAATTTTTAAAAAATAAATAAATAAAGGGAGTCAGATAGCTAGAAGGTAAGGGGTCAAGAAAAAATATTAGAAATGGAATCCTTAAAATCTATGCATAAAATTGGCCCAAAGCCATGACTGACCTCTTAACTGTATCTGCACAGAGAAGACTATAAGACTATAGGTTCTAAGAAAAAATAGCCAGAAACCTGGAAGAAGTGAACAGATTTCAGCTGCTGCTAAAGCAAGAGACAAACGTTGAAGTCTGAGTTCAACTAAGCTAAACTCCTGTTACAATAAAAACTATGCTCTTCAAAAGAAGAAAACAGAACTTAGAATTTCTGTAACGTACAAACCCCAATGTCCATTATACAAAAAAAAAATTACTAGACAGCCAAAGAAACAGAAAAATGAGAAGATGAAAAACAGACAATAGGTCACAAGATGGCTCATATATTGGAGTTAGCAGACAAGAATGTTAAAATAGCTCTAGGACTTAAAATAAATCCTATTCAATGGGGAATCTCAGCAGACATATGGAAACAGTATAAAAGAATACAACTTGAATTCTAGTACTAAAGCAGTACAATACATGACATAAAAAATGTTCTGGATTTCTTTTCACTTATTCTTTTTTTTATTGAAGTATAGCTGGCACACAATGTTACATTAGCTTCTGATGTACAGCATAGTGATTCAACTTCTTTATACATTATACTAGGCTCACCACAAGTGTAGTTACCATCTGTCAGCATACAACACTATTACAATACCACTGACTACATTCCCTAGGCTGTACCTTCCATCCCCATGACTGATTCACTCCATAAATGGAAGCCTGTATTTCCCATTCCCCTTCACCCATTTTATCTATCCCTTCACCTCCTTCCATCTGGCAACCATCAGTTTGTTCTCTGTATTTATGGTTCTGTTTCTGCTTTTTTTGTGTGTGTGCTTGTTTGTTTATTCATCTGTGTTATTTTTTTCAAATACACATATAAGTGAATCATATGATATTTGTTTTTCTCTGACTTATTTCTCTCAGCATAATACTTTCTAGGCCCATTTATATTGTCACAAATGGCAAGATTTCATTATTTTTTTGGATGAGTAAGATTCCATTGTGTATATATATATATATGTATATATATGTGTATATATATGTATATATGTGTGTGTATATATATGTGTATGTATATATATGTGTGTGTGTGTGTGTGTATATATATATATATATATATATACCACATCTTCTTTATCCATTCATCTGTCCATGGACACTTTGGTTGACATTTATATTGTCGCAAATGGCAAGATCTCATTCTTTTTTATGGATGAGTAAGATTACATTGTGTATATATATATGTATATATATGTGTATATATATGTATATATATGTATATATATGTGTATATATATGTATATATATATGTGTGTATATATATGTGTATATATATGTATATATACATATATACCACATCTTCTTTATCCATTCATCTGTCCATGGACACTTTGGTTGCTTCCATGCCTTGCCCCATGTAAATAAAACTGGATAGACTCAGTAGCAAAATGCAGATGGTTAAAAAAAAGGCCAGCAAACCTGATAATAGGTCAATAGAGACTATCTAATCTAAAGACAGAGAAATAAAAAAGACTACAAGGAAGCAGTCTAGCTTACAAATACTTGGATTGCCAGAGAGATAGAGACAGAGGAAAATATTTGGAGAAATAATAGATGAGAATTTCACCAAATGGTTGCAAACATACATGTACAATTACAATAAGCTCTGCAAAACCCAAGCAATATAAACACAAAGAAAGCTATACCTCGGCACACCACAGTTAAACTACTGAAAATCAAAACTTAAGGGAAAACTTGAAGGTAGCCAGAGGAAAAAATAATAATAAATTACATCAAATGCAATTGAGGTCCAAAGACAACCAAACAATATCTTTAAAGTGTTATATTCTCTCCTGCTTTCCTCCTCTTTGCAAATTCTATTTATTATATTTTGTTCCCGTTTTGCATACCATTTTCTCCCTTCTAGTCCATGTGAATTCATTCTTCAAATCTTAGCTCACACACTTCTTTTCATAAATCCTTTCTGACTTTATAGTGTTAAAATGACCTTCCTTTTTACTAATTTAGCATGCATTCAAGTCTCAATTATAACCCTAAACTCAATCCAGTGTTGTTGCTGTTTTTTGGGTTTTGTTTTTTTTTATATTTTCCTTCCCACTAGTTTTTGAGCTTCTTAATGGCAGGTGCTGCCACTTTTATTTTTTATGCTTTCCTAGTACCTTGCCTGACAGTAGTAGCTGCTTAACAAACTGACTCAGCCATCCACCTTTAGTGCAAGATGCTACAAATTAATAGGTGACCAATATATGTGCCCGCTCCATCCATTTAGAATCTAATGGGGAAGAAGATATTGGAGAAGTCAAACAAAATTAAAGATAATATCACGAATTGTGAAAAGTGAAAGAAATAAATTGTGATACAAAGGAAGAGAAGAGGAACAGGAAGAAGAAAAAATCAGTAACTAATTTAGAGTTGGAGTCGAGAAAATAATATCTTAATTGCTACCTGGAAATCGATGTTTTTAATTATTGAGAACCATTTGTTTTGCCTCATTACTCAAATTTATGCCCTTCAATTGAGTTTTAAAGGACATCCAGACATTTGACAGAGGAACATACTGCTTCAATTTTTTAAATTTTTCTTGAGACCCTATTATAACAATGAATTATTAATAAAACCAAGATTTATTTGCTATTTTAAAAAGTCAGTGCAGTGACAGTGGTGATCTTTATAATTAAAATAATGAGGAAACTAGTTTTTACATTTTGATGAATATGCTTCAACAATTCAAATTGGGTCTATAAGACACAAAATTTGTCGCCAAATGAAAAATTTTAATGATTTGAATTGAGCACAATAACAATCTAATCTTTTTGTATATTGCTATGGTCTGAATGTTTATTCACCCTAAAATTTTTATGTTGTAATTTTAACCTCCAAACACGATGATATTAAGAGGTGAGACCTTTGAAAGATGATTTAACCATAAAGGCAGAGCCCACATTAGTGAGATAAGTGCCTTTATATAAGAGGCTCACTTGTCCCTTCTACCATGTGAAGACATGAAGGTGCCTGCTGTAAACCATGAAGAAGGCCCTCATCCAACCAGGCTGGTACCTTGATCTTGAACTTCCCAGTCCAGAACTGTGAGAAATAAATTTCTGTTGTTGATAAGCTAGCTATTCTGTGGTATTATGTTAGCCTGGAAAGACTAAAGCATATATTAGTGGTATAAATGTTAAATACAAGACAAGAGGAAGAGAAGTAGCAAAAATAAAACAAATACTTCAGGGCAATAAATGTTAATAGCGAAGAAGTTTTGAAAGAAAACTAACTGAACACCCTACTTACGAAAGGCACTAAGTTGAAAAATGAAGGCACTTAGCAAATTAAAATATTACATGAACAATAAATAAAACAAAACATTATATTCAGTCAATAGAGCAAATCCGGGTTTGTCACCATGTTTATAAATAGATAACATTGAGAATAGAGGTGGGAAGAAACTGAAATCATAAACAAGGAGGAATAAATGTGAGAATAATCTAATTTAGCACTTCTAGTTCTGGTATCATCAGGAATTACAAAACATTGAACGCTACACTTGAAATTACCCAAACACAGTGAGTAAGATGTGTGTGTGTGTGTGTGTGTGTGTGTGTGTTAAGAACACTTGACATGAAAACAAAACAAATGAACATATGGGGGTGGGGGTGGGAAAGAGAGAGGGAAATAAACCATGAGAGACTCTTAAAGATCTAGAACAAACTGAGGGTTGATGAAGGGAGGTGGAAGGGAGATGGGCTAGATGGCTGATGGGTACTGAGGAGGGCACTTGTTATGATGAGCACTTTGTGTTGTATGTAAGTGATGAATCACTGAATTCGATTCCTGAAACCAATGTTACACTAGAATTTAAATAAAAATTTGAAAGTCAATGAATTAACTAACTCCCCTCCCCCCCAAAATAAAGAACACTTAACATGAAATTTACCCTCTTTACAAAACTTTAAGAGTACAGTACTTAATTGTTAACTGTAAGCACTATGTAGTACAGCAGATCTCTAGAACTTTTTCATCTTGCATATTGAAACTACTTTCTACCCATTAAAGGCTAGTTAAGAGGTTAAATCCCACGTTAGGTGTTTTTTAAAAACGAAGGCAAGAGGACACTTTTGGAGGTGATGGATATGTTTGCTACCTTGATCGTGGCTTCATGAGCAAATGCTTACTTCCAAATTCATCAAAGTGTATACAATTAAATTTTTGTATATCAATTACACCCCCATAAGGCTGATTTAAAATAACAGCAGAGATATTTAAAGATTCTACTTGAATGAATCAATACACCAGCAGGAAACTAAGGAAT
Source organism: Panthera uncia (assembly GCF_023721935.1). NCBI lineage: Eukaryota > Metazoa > Chordata > Mammalia > Carnivora > Felidae > Panthera > Panthera uncia. The sequence goes on from NC_064811.1 coordinate 148,859,698, forward strand.
ACTTAGAGCCAGGAATTAATGAATACTTAGAGCAGAAATTGAAGGCAAGTGAAAATATACTTACTAACTCAATAAATACAGTTACAAGTTATAAATGCTCCACAGTTTTTAATGAGAATCACATGAAAGAGAATTTATCAGAATTTTTGCGTTTGTAGGGTACAAACTTATAACAGTGATTAAGCCACAGGTATTCCTGTGTGTGACTATTCATGTTTTATTCACACCAATGTATCGGATGGCATCTTAGCAAATCTGACACATTGGCCCTGACAACTCTGATGGCGTTAAATGACATTCAATGTCGTGCTAACACAGCAAAACAGCCTTAGGAAACAAATTTCCAGATGACAAAACACACACATGTTCATCAATAATACAGTGTATTCAGAATAAAAGTAATCTGAATCCACAATCATATAGCTCAGTAAAACATAGAAATTTCAAGATATGCAATTTGTGCAAAAAAAGGACACACCCGAAGGTCAGTAGCAGCTTCATTTGGTGACTGCATTAACTTGATATGCACTGTGGTCTTTCATTATGGTTTGTTACAATGAACCATAATTCTATTCAGTTCTGTTATTGAAAGACAGCTTATTTTCCTCAAAATCAACACTACACTCCCAATAATTTTTACAGAAAATCATGTAGAACAGATAATTGACATAATTAATGCTTCTCAAACTGATATCTTTTTAATCCAATAATCAAAATGTTTTGAAAGTCTAGCTAGCCTATTGCAAGACTAAAGGCTACATAACATCATTTTTTCTAAACTATTTTCAATAAGAAACTTCTTATTCAAATGTGATGAATTCTCAGACCAAAATATCTTGACACTCCTTAAAGGTCATGAAGATTCCAGAGAGCATGAGAAATTTATGTTTACTTGGAATGTATATAAATCAAATAATAACAAACTAGGTCAACATCTTGTCAGAGTCAAGAAAGAGTATTCAGTTGACGTACATTTACTCACACATCACCACATGAAATACTACGTGGCCAACACTGATCTGATGATTATTATACATAACTGTTTTAATAGAAAGTATTTGCAGCTATTTTAACATGTTTTTTGCCATACCAATATATGACTTTATTCAGCACAAGCACAAGCATGGGATGCCTATAACCTACTTAAGAATAATTTTGTCTTTTGTCAAACTGAAAAGTGAGAACTAAAAACTACAACATCCTTTGAATGCATTAATATGTACAAAAAATATGTGCCTTCAGAGAAATAAACAAGCTATATCTACAAGATTTTAAGTTGTTGGATAATTTAATATTTCCTATATATACATATATATATGCAATACACATGTTTTCTTTCCAATTTCATCTGTTTGAAATATTTTATTTTTATTTTATTTTTTTAACGTTTATTTATTTTTGAGACAGAGAGAGACAGAGCATGAACAGAGGAGGGGCAGAGAGAGAGGGAGACACAGAATCGGAAGCAGGCTCCAGGCCCTGAGCCATCAGCCCAGAGCCTGACGGCAGGGCTCGAACTCGCGGACCGCGAGATCGTGACCTGAGCTGAAGTCGGACGCTTAACGACTGAGCCATCCAGGCGCCCCATGTTTGAAATATTTTAAACACACATGCACTTTCACTGTTTTAAGAAACTAAGATCTATCCATTATAAAGCTGATTAAGCCATCCAACATTTTAAGAACTTCAACATGTATATGTGAAAACTCAGAGGAGAAATCCAAATATACAAAGGATGCAGAGTTGTATTAAACAAGTTACTCAAATATACTATTTTCATTGCATTAAAAAACATGTTGGCGGGGCACCTGGGTGGCTCAATCAGTTGAGCGTCCATCTTCAGCTCAGGTCATGATCTCAGGGCTCATGAGTTTAAGCCCTGCATCAGGCTCTGTGCTGACAGCTCAGAGCCTGGAGCCTGCTTCAGATTCTGTGTCTCCCTCTCTCTCTGATCCCTTCCCCACTTATTCTCTCTCTCTCTCTCTCTCTCTCTCTCTCAAAAATAAATAAAACATTAAAAAAATTTTTTTAAAACATGTTGGAAAGTCTTAATAAAACAAGTGGTAATTATAAGCTGATGACATGTATGAATATCTTCTTATTTTGCTATCTTTAAACTAACTTATCAAAGGGCAAAAAAAAACCTCAGATATAATTTAATGGAATATGAAACAAAAATAATAAATGTGAGCAATGGAACAATTCCTGATTATTCTGATTTAGGGAGGTACATAAAACATTTTTTTATTTCATTCATCAAGAAATATATTTAAAGGAAAAGAAATCAACAGTCTCCTGGATTTTTAGAATATTATTATTATATTTATATGCACATATTTTTATTTTTAGAAGTTGTGAAGAGCACTCACAAAGATGGTAGAGCAGTGTGGAGACCCTGAGCTTATCTTGTCCCGGAAAGACAGCTAGATCTGCACCAAGCGATTTTGCACACCTAGGAAACTGATCTGAGGATTAGCACAGTAATCTGCATAACTTGAGCACAGAACTCGGCAGGTACATGGTGTTGAGAGGTGAACAGGGGGAGAGAAAAGCCACAGATGGTGGGGAGCCATTTTCATGGAAAGAGGACAGAGAAAGAGAAAAGGGATAGTGAGGCACATCGGGATCGTGCAAGGAAAGCACTCACACCAAAAGCCCCTGGAGAGAAAGAGAGAGAAAGGGTGAAAACACTCACAGAGGACTGAACAAAAAAATCTGTTCCCCAAAACTACTGATGGGGAGAAAGGAGAGGGTTTTAGTACCACCAGGATTCTATAAACAGTGGAGTGGAGAGTTTTGAGTTTATAGTTTTGGAGCTCAGTGCTTGGGTTGCCCTGGTGAGGAAGTACGGAGAATCCCCAGGAGAAGACAGAATGGTCTGGGGGTCTGTGTGCCACACGGGGAGAAATGGTTACCCTGCTTGAAGTGCATTTGGTAGAGGCCATATGGCCTCCCCACAGGCGAAGATCCCAGCAGAGAACAGTCATGTTTGCTGGTATTGGGACAAAGAAGCCAGAGCAGGGTGAAACCTGGTACTGGCTGTATGCTGTGATTTGCCATAATCTCTGAACCTCTGCCAACACGTGATTGCATGAACATTTTCTGGGACAAGCCAGCACTGGCTATTGCTCAGTGAGACCCTCCTCCAGAGATTCATCACAGGTCGAAGCCACAGGGGTCTCTGAAGTGTGGAGTTTTGAAACACAACCCCATCTGGAGGGGGAGTGGAAGGAGGTGCCACCTGGCAGGCGGATAGCTTAGACAAAACAGGGTAGAGGCAGGGAGTGGATGGAGGCCTGAAACAAAGGAAGGGTGCTTGGTGGGAGGGTCAGTGAGAGCATGAAGTTCTAGAGAGAGACTACCAACTAGGGAGAGACCAGGGAGAGACTAGGAGACTAGTCTAGAGACAAGGGAGACTAGGGAGCTGGATGAAGACTAGGGAGCTGGGTGAAGCCATTTTCACCTCTCACACATACACACACACACACACACACACACACACACCGTCACACTAGCGGATCCACCCCAGTAAGCTAACCAGTGCCACCTAGTGGAGAAAGGAGCCATTACACCAGGCCCTGCCCAGCTGCACCCTCCAAGAACATCTCCCAGAAGACCAGCACAAGTTCCCCCCCCGCCACCACCTGCTTAGGGTACAGACTATACAGTGCTTCATAGTTTCAGTTCTAGGGGAAGTGGATGTAACTTCATTCAGGTTTCATTCTGTTTGCTGGTACATTTATTTGTTCGATTTCTTTGCTGTTGTTGCTTTTTTTTCTTTTTTTCTTTTTTCTTTCTTTTCTTTCTCTTTCTTGGATACAGAAAGACAAAAATTATTTTTATTTTTATTTTTTTACTTGAATTTTTAAATTTCCTATTCCATTTCATTTTCTTTATTTTATTGTTTTGTTATAGAATTTTTTCAATTTTTATTTTTTTCCTTATTTTTTTCTTTCTTTTCCCTTTTTTCTCTATTCTATCAAGCTTCTCTACACAAGCAGACAGAAATACAGCTAGGCTCTAGCTTCCTTTATTTGATTTCTTGCTTTGTTTTCAACTTATTAATTTTTATTTTTTATTTTATTATTTTTTACTTCCTCCAAAATGACAAAATAAAGGAATTTACCAAAAGAAAGAACAGGAAGAAATAGTGGCCAGGGACTTAATCAACACAGATATAAGTAAGATATCTGAACTAGAATTTAAAACTGATTATAAGAATACTGGCTGGGGTTGAAAAAAGCATAGAAGACACTAGAGAATCCCTTTATACAGAGATAAAAGAAATAAAATCTAGTCATGCCAAAATAAAAAATGCTATAACTGAGATGCAATCTCAAATATATGTCAGGACAGCAAGGATCGATGAGCAGAGCAGCAAATCACTAATATAGAAGATAAAATTGTGGAGAATAATGAAGCAGGATAAAAGAGGGAAACAAATATAAAAAGATCACAAAACAAGACTTAGAGAACTCAGTGACTTATTCAGAAGGAATAACATGCGAAGCATAGGAGTCCCAGAAGATAAAGAGAGAGAAAAGGGGGCAGAAGGTTTATGCGAAGAAATTATAGTGGAAAATTTTCCTAATCTAGGGAATGAAACAGACATCAAAATACCAGAAATACAGAAAACTCCCATTAGAATCAACAAAAACTGACCATCACCAAGGCATACCAGAATCAAATTTATAAAATACACAGACAAGGAAAGAATTATGAAAGCAGCAAGGGAAAAAAGTCCTTAACCTACAAAGGAAGACAGATCAGGTTCACAGCAGACCTATCCACAGAAACTCACCAGGCCAGAAAGGAGTGGCAGAATATATTCAACACTCTGAATAGGAAAAAGATGCAGCCATGAATTATTTATCCAGCAAGGCTGTCATTCACAATAGGAGAGATAAAGAGTGTCCCAGACAAACAAAACTAAAGGAGTTTGTGACCATTAAACCAGCCCTGGAAGAAATTTTAAGGGGACTCTATGAATGGAGAAAAGACAAAATAAAACAAAACAGACCAAAAGCAACAAAGACTTAGAAAGGACCAGAAAACATCACTGGAAACATCACCACACTACAGGAAACACAATGGCAGTAAATTCATATCTTTCAGTACTCACTCTAAATGTCAATGGACTAAACACTCCAGTAAAAAAACATTGGGTATCAGAATGGATAAGAAAACAAAACTTATCAATATGCTACTTACAAGAGACCCTTTTAAAACCTAAAGACACCTGGAGATTGAATGTAAGGGGATGGAGAACCATCTATCATGCTAATGGTTGTCAAAAGAAAGCTGGAGTAGCCATACTTAGATCAGACAAACTAGATTTTAAAATAAAGACTGTAACAAGAGATGAAGAAGGGTGTTGTATCATAATTAAGGGGTCTATCCACCAAGAAGATCTAGCAATTGTAAATATCTATGCCCCCAACGTGGAAGTACACAAATATACAAATAAATTAATCACAAACATAAACTCATTAATAATAATACCAAAATAGTTGGGGACTTAAAGAAAATCAACAAGGAAACAAAGGCTTTGAATGATACACTGGACTGGATAGACTTAACAGATATATTCAAAACATTTCATCCTAAAGCAGCAGAATACATATTCTTCCCAAGTGCACATGGAACATTCTCCAGACTTCATACTGGGTCACAAATCGGACCTCAACAAGTACAAAAAGATCAAGATCATACCTTGCATATTTTCAGACCATAATGCTATGAGACTCAAAATCAACGACAAGAAAAAATTTGGAAAGATCATGAGTACTTGGAGATTACAGAACATCCTACTGAAGAATGAATAGGTTAACCAGAAAATTATAGAGGAAATTAAAGAGTATGTAAATGCCAATGAAAATAAAAATATGACTGTCCCAAATCTCTGGGATGCAACAAAGGCGGTCATAAGAGGGAAGTATATAGCAATCCAAACCTTCCTGAAGAAGGAAGAAAAGTCTCAAATACACAACTTAACTTATACCTAAAAAGACTTGGAAAAAGAACAATAAAATATAGCCCAAAACCAACAGAAGAAGGAAAATAATAAAGACTAGAGCAAAAATCATTGATATCAAAATAAAAAAAAATCAGTAGAACAGATCAATGAAACCAGGAGCTGGTTCTTTGAAGTAATTAGCAAAATTGATACATCCCTAGCCAGAGTGATCAAAAAGAAAAAGGAAAGGACCCAAATGAATAAAATCACAAGTGAAAGAGAAGAGATCACAAACAACACCGCAGAAGTACAAATAACAGTAAGAGAATAGTATAAGCCAACAGCTGGGCAATCTGGAAGAAATGGACAAATTCTTAGAAACATATAGACTACCAAAACTGAAATGGCAGTAAATATAAAATTTGAACAGACCCATAACCAGTAAAATTGAATCAGTAATCAAAAATTTCCCAACAAAGAGGACTCCAGGGCCAGATGGATGGCTTTCCAAGGCAATTCTACCAAATATTTAAGGAAGAGTTAATACCTACTACTTTGAAGCTGTTCCAAAAAATAGAAATGGAAGGAAAACTTCCAAACTTATTCTACATTGCCAGCATTACCTTGATTCCAAAAACAGACAAAAACCCCACTAAAAAAGAGAACTACAGACCAATTTCTCTGATGAACATGGATGCAAAAATTCTCAACAAGATACTGGCAAACTGGATCCAATAAGACATTAAAAGAATTAATCATCTCTATCAAGTGGGATTTATTCCTGGGATGCAGGGTGGGTTCAATATCCAAAAATCAATCAATGTGATACATCACATCAGTAAAAGAAAGAGTAAGAATCACATGATCCTCTCAATAAATGCAGAAAAAGCATTTGACAAAAAAACAGCATCCTTTCTTGAATAAAAACACTGAAGAAAGTAGGGATAGAAAGAACATACCTCAAGATCATAAAGGCCATATGTGAAAGACCCACAGCTGTCAGCATCTTCAATGAGGAAAAACTGAGAGCTTTCCTTCTAAGATCAGGAACACAACAGGGATGTCCGCTCTATCACCACTGTTATTCAACATAGTGTTGGAAGTCCTAGCCTTGGCAATCAGACCACACAAAGAAATAAAAGGCATCCAAATTGGCAAGGAGGAAGTCAAACTTTCACTCTTTGCAGATGACATGATACCAAACATGGAAAACCCAAAAGACTCCACGAAAAAAACTGCCAGAACAGATGCATGAATTCAGGAAAGTTGCAGGATATAAAATCAATGTACAAAAATTGGTTGCATTTCTATACACCAATAATGAAGCCACAGAAAGAGAAATCAAGGAATCTAAACCATTGCACCAAAAACCATAAAATACCTAGGAATAAAGCTAACCAAAGAGGTGAAAGATCTATACACTGATAATTATAGAAAGCTTGTGAAATAAAACTGAAGACACAAAGAAATGGAAAAACATTCCATGCTCATGAATTGGAAGAACAAATATTGTTTAAGAGTCTACACTACCAAAAGCAATCTACATATTCAATGCAATCCCCATCAAAATAATAACAGCATTCTTCACTGAGCTAGAACAAACAATTTTAAAATTTGTGTGGAAACACAAATGGCCCCATATGCCAAAGTAACGTTGAAAAAGAAAACCAAAACTGGAGGCATCACAATTCCAGACGCCAAGCTCTATTACAAAGCTGTAATCATCAAGACAGTACATAGTGGTATAAAAACAGACACATAAATCAATGGAACAGAATAGAGAACCCAGAAAGGGACCCACAAATGTATGGCCAACTAAATTTAAAGAAGAAAAGAATATACAATGGAAAAAAAGACAGTTTCTTCAGGAAATAGTGTTGGGAAAACAGGACAGGGATATGCAAGACAATGAACCCGGACCACTTTCTTGCACCATACATAAAAATAAACTCAAAATGGATGAAAAACCTAAATGTGAGACAGGAAACCATCAGAATCCTAGAGGAGAAAACAGGAAACAATTTCTTTGACCTCTGCCACAGCAACTTCTTACTTAACACATCTCCAGACGCGAGGGAAACAAAAGCAAAAATGAACTATTGGGACCACATCAAGATAAAAAGCTTCTGCACAGCAAAGGAAACAATCAACAAAACTAAAAGGCAACTGACAGATTGGGAGAATATATTTGCAAATGACATATCAGATAAAGAATTTATCAAACCAACACCCGAAAAAGAAATAATCCAGTGAAGAAATGGGCAAAAGACATGAATAGACACTTTTCCAAACAAGATATCCAGATGGCTAATAGGCACATGAAAAGATGCTCAACATCACTCATCATCAGGGAAATACAAATCAAAACCACACTGATACCACCTCACACCTGTCAGAATGGCTAACATGAACAACTCAGGCAACAACAGATGTCGGCAAACATGCAGAGAAATAGGATCTCTTTTGCACTGCTGGTGGGAATGCAAACTGGTGCAACCACCCTGGAAAACAGTATGGAGGTTCCACAAAAAATTAAAAATAGAACTACCCTACAAGCCAGCAATTGCACTACCAGGTATTTATCCAAAGGATACAGGAGTGCTGATTCAAAGGGGCACATGCAACCCAATGTTTATAGCAGCACTATCGACAATAGCCAAAGTATGGAAAGAGCCCATATGTCCATCAATCACCATACGCACAGTGGAATACTACCCAGCAATCAAAAAGAATGAAATTCTGCCATTTGCAACAGCATGGATGGAATTAGAGTGTATTATGCTAAATAAAATAAGTCAGAGGAAGATAAATATCATATGATTTCATTCATACATGGAATGTAAGAAACAAAACAAATGAACATAAGAAAACAGAAGCAAAATAAGGTAAAAACAGAGAGGGAGACAAACCATAAGAGACTCTTCAATACAGAGAACAAACTGAGGGTTGCCAGAGGGGTGTTGGGTGGGAGCATGGGCTAAATAGGTGAGGGGCATTCAGGAGGGCACTTGTTGGGATGAGCACTGGGTGTTATACGTAAGTGATAAACCACTAAATTCTATTCCTGAAAAAAAAAAAGAAAAGAAATTGTGAAGAGTAAATCATGGCTTAAAAGTACAAACACTTGTCATAATATGTTGTGAGAAAGACATATTGCATCCTGCATTTTCTAAAGATGGCTACAACTGTAATCTCCTGTCATGTGCTCTTCTCCAGTGTGACCTTTTCACTCCTATCAAGTTGAGGACACTTCTTCCCTTCCTTGTGAATATAGGAGGGCCATAGTGACTTTTTTTTTAATTTAGTATATGACTCACAATGTTACATGAGACTCAGGTGTACAACATGGTGCTCCAACAACTCTATACATTGTGCTATGCTCACCACAAGTGTAGCCACCATCTGTCACCATACAAGACTATGACAATATCATTGACTGTATTCTCTGTCCTGTACCTTTCATCCCTGTGACCAATTCATTCCATAACTGGGAACCTGTACCTCCCACTCCCCTTCAGCCATTTTGTCCATTCCCCCACCCCCTCCTCAAGTTTGTTCCCTGTATTTATAGCTCTGGGTCTCCTTTCTGTTGATTTGTTTAACTTATTTGTTTTTCACATTCCACGTATAAATGAAATCATGCGGTATTTGGTATTTGTCTGACTTATTTCACTCATACCCTCTAGGTCCATCCATGTTGTCACAAATGGCAAAAATCTCGTCCTGTTTATAGCTGAGTAATTTCTTGGATAATACAGTTAATGAAGAGGAATGACACTTGTTTGGAAAACAATAACATTGTGACCAACTGGTTAGTGAATGTGTTCAATTCAGAGTATCTAAGATTCCACATCACAAGAAAATGACAAAGGCACTGAAATCTTATAGCTCACATACATAAAAAAAATTGAAATCTGTTTTCCCAAATTTTACAGCTATTAACAAAATGTTCAAGATTACTTTATTTAATTACACATTTATATTAAATATAAATGTTTATAATTTAATGAGTATTATTTTTCAGAATTATATGATGTTTGAGACATCTATATGCTTTTCAAAATTCATAATTTGTTTTGATTTCATTCTCATTTGAATGAAAAGTTCACTTTTGAACATAAATTTGTGTTCATATTATTTCTTATTCCTAAAGATGGTCATAAGTCCCCAGTCTCAACAATGGATAGATCATCCAGACAGAGAATCAATAAGGAAACAGAAGATTTGAAAAAAACTGTAGACCAAATTGTCCTAACAGACATACACCAAACATTCAATCCAACAGCAGAAGAATGCGCATTGTTCTGAAGGACAAACAGAACATTTTCTAGGATAGATCATATGTTAGGTGACAAAACAAATCTCAACAAATTCAAGAAGATTATACACAAAAATAAATTCCAGGATCATAATTTGAAAAGGAAGGATGGAGACGCCTGGGTGGCTCAGTTGGTTAAGCGTCCGACTTCGGCTCAGGTCATGATCTCGCAGTCCGTGCGTTCAAGCCCTGCATCAGGCTCTGTGCTGACAGCTCAGAGCCTGGAGTGTGCTTCAGATTCTGTGTCTCCCTCTCTCTGTTTCTCCCCCACTTGTGCTCTGTCTCTGTCTCTCAAAAATGAGTAAATGTTAAAACAAAATTTTTTAAAGGAAAGATGAATATAATTTTAGAAGGAAATTAGGAGATTATGACATCAAGGCAGAGAAACAAATATAAAACATAGCACCAACTACAAATGGAAGTATTAATACATTCTAATGCACTGAAATTCTGTTCCTGAGGAGATATCATAAAGACAATGAGGAAATAAGCCACATATTGAGACAAGATATTTGCAAAATAGTAAAGTGGGCAAAACATGGCATTTTTTATTTTTACAAATAAAGAACCACAAGTTTTCATAACAAAACATTACAAGTTGGAAAAAAATCATCTCTTGAGATTCAGAACAATAGGAAATCTCATTCCCAACTGGTACAAGTGTACATTTGAAGCTCTTTGGAGAACAATGTGGCATTACCTAATACTGAACATATATTTACCCTCTAGCTCTCTAAGTCCCATGCACCTGGTTCCAGCCATGCTTGCACAGAGGTATTTCTTAGCTGACTTTGGTGATAACACTTTCATTAATTTCAGTCAGACAGCAGTTCAGACCACAGACCCTCATTGTCCGTTTTTAGTTGAGTTGAGTAGAGGCAAGGTATGATTGTTGTTACCATCTTGATTTTTTTCTAACTTTACTGATTACACTTTGGGACACTTAAAAGCGTCAGACTTATTTCTGAGTTCACAATTTGGGAGTTTAAATAAAGGAAAATCAGCACTAATTAATAGTAAAAACATAAAAAGAGCATAGAATTTATAAGGAGGCCAAATGATGCACATTCTAAAACCAGAAGTAAGCAGAAAACGCTTTTACTGATGTGGACCAATGTCAGTAAAATGTGTTACAGCTGTGAATTCATTGAAACAGGTGGATTCTTTTTTGCATGGCATAATTTTTAGCTTCTTTAGATTTGATCAGCTCATACACAGCTTTTTATGTTTTTAAGTGTATCAATTTAGGCTGGGGGAAAAACCAAATAACTAAATAATTTGTATTTTTTAGTAGGTACTTTAAAACTGTAGAAGTGAGCAACTCTTCAATCTCAACACTTCGTCTCAAAAGTATTGATTCTTCTTATCTTCTCTTATTTCAGATATCGAAATCCAATTTTTAAAAGAAGTGAATAATGGGAAAAGAGAGAAAACTGACCACCTTAACATTCAACAGTTTCAAGTTCAGAATAACCTAATGTCTATTCCAATTTCAGTGTTCAGTATCTCCAGAGTCTTTCTTTTCTCCTACTCTTTCACTCTCTTTTGGTTTGTTGTACTTCAAGAGTACAAAGTCAAAAAAATAAAAGCTATAATTCATTTTTTTCCCTTTCCTCACCCTTCACATCCAGTTTCTTTCTTTTTTTTTTTTTTTTTTTTTTTTTTTTTAGTTTATTTATTGTTTGAGACAGAGAGAGAGGGAGAGAGAGAATCCTAAGCAGGCTCCACACTGTCAACAAGGAGCCCTATATGGGGCTGGAACTCACGAACAGTGAGAACATAACCTGAGCCAATCAAGAGTCAGACACTTAATCAGAGCCACCCAGGAGCCCCCACATCCAATTTCTCACAAGACACCATCTAAATATCGCTCAAGGTTGCCTTTTTAAGTTCCGACATTGACAAACCATTTGCCTGAACTATGGAAACAGTGTATTAATTTGCCTGCCTAAATCTGGCTTTGTTCCCATAAAATTCATGAAAAACATTGCCACCCAACTGATCTTTTCAAATGCAAAAAAAAAATAGTGTTATTCTCATGATTAAAATGTCTGTTGGCTTCTCATAATCCACAGCAAAAAGTGTGAGTTCTTAATCATCACATTCATCACCTGGTCCCTGCTTATACGTTCAGCCTGTTTTAAGCCACTCTCTGGCTCAAAATATACACATCAGTTTTCCATAAATTGTCCTCCCTTCTTCTCCCAATCACCATCCCTCACATTCTCCAAAACACGCTCAGATACTTCTCTGCTAGGAAAAGGTATTATTTTTCTGCCCAGCCCATCTCTCTAAACTGTCTCCACACCCCCTTCTTGTGTCATCACACATTTCTGTCACTGTCTATCTTTTGCAGGTGGCATCAGTTACAAGTTGAGAAGAGCTGTCATCAGATATTGTTAAATATTACCAACTTTTCTCACTAAGCATTCCCAAATGCGTACTGGGTCACGTGTCATGTATTGCCTCAGGAAAGAAATACTAGAGCAGAGAAAAGGCTCATGAGTTCCAAAACTCTGATCTGGACCCTTAAAGGGACTCCGTAGATAGAAAAATAACCTCTTGAATCAGAGCAAGCATTATTGTCAATAGAGTGATAATAGTAAGGAAAAAGAATAAGAGAACCCAATGCAACCACACCTAAAGCTGTCAAACCCAATGAGAAAGGTACAAAAGAATATACAAGTTACTTTGTGTAATCTGATTGCAAATGGGATCTGTGCTCTACCCTCCCCACCAACCAGCTACCCGACAACCAAGTAGAATTGTAGGAGATGTTAAGACTCCCAGACAAAAACAGGAAAACACTGAGGAGGTGCCTTTGCAACATGCACAAACCACTAATGGATGTCCAAAGGAGAGAATGTCAGCAAATGTCAGCAAGGACTAAAATTGACTAAGATCAGATATCAATGGTTTAGAATCAAAGGCAAGCCCAGGATAAAGGGGAAAAAACTCTGAACTGATATGAAGTAGGGAATTGAAATATGAAATAGAGTGTAGAAACTAAAGTTGCGTTTCCTGTGAACGCAACCTTGTGGACAGAAATTTATACCTACTAAGGGCCAGATTTTGGGGTGGGAAAATTGCAAGACCTGAATTATATAGATGCTTTTGTTAATGCCACGTGCTCCTCTAAGGTTAGCACTGAGAAGGCCCTCTGGAATGCTTCATGCCCCATACTGTAGAACACACAGTGGCTGATTACTTGTGCTAATTTTGTTCTCGTATAATCTTTACTTTCCATATTTCCACAAAGAGATTTAACTGATTCATTTTAATTCCTGTTAATCTGATAAGTGGATAATGGTAAGTTGTTATTTTGACTGTATTTTTAAATTAAAAATGAAATTGAAGCTTTTAAAGATATTTTTTGCCCATTTTCTATTTTACCCAACTTTGTAAAATGCCTTATTATATAATTTAGCCATTGTTTCTATCAGCTTATTTTTTCCCAATGATACATAAGGATGTTATATATCAAAATTTTTTGGTTTCTTATATGTGACAAGTACTTTTTCCCAAAGTGGCTTCATTTTTCTTTTTCCTTACTTTGACATTGACATTATGCAGGCTTATTATTTTTATTTTTGTCATAATAAAGATTAAATTTTCACAGGTCAAATTCAGGAATCATTTCATTTTGGAGTTCTTGGTTTTATAGCATAATCAAAAAATGTTCTCCCATTAAAAATATTAATGCATGTACTTTTCTCAGACTTACATGATTTTAATTTTTACATTACATGTTAAATGTATTGTGATATAAGGAATAAGTATAGACCCAGCTTCCCTCTCTTTCCTATTATTTTGCTGTCATGATACATTTTACTGTGTTTGCTGTTCTCTACTCTGTGTTAGTCCCTCCCTCCTCACCCTCCGTGGCTACTCATTTATTTTTACTCTTCAGGCAAACTTTAGAATAATTTTGTGAAGTTTCACTCACCACTCTGAAAAGTCTTGGTATTTTTACTGGATTTACATCTCGCCTACAGATCCTTTTAAGGAAAATCCATATAGTTAAAATATGGAGTCTTCAAGAATGAGGCAATTTCTTTAATTTATTCAAATCTTCTTTTAAGTGCCTTAGTTTATTTCAAAAATTGTATTTACATTTGGTTTCCACATATTTCTTGTCAATTTATCATTAGGCATGTTATTGTTCATACTCTTAATGCAAATGTGATATTTTCTTCTTAATATTTTCTTATTAGCTTTGTACTGGTAATGCTTTGATTTGAGATATTATTGATATAACCTGCTATATATTTTTTTAACGTTTATTTATTTTCGAGAGACAGAGCGTGAGCAGGGGAGGGGCAGAGAGAGAGGGAGACACAGAATCTGAAGCAGGCTCCAAGCTCTGGACTGTCAGCACGAACTGACATAGGGCTCGAACTCATGAACCACAAAATCATGACTTGAGCTGAAGTCGACCGCTTAACTGACTGAGCCACCCAGGTTCCCCTAACCTGCTATATTAATTAGGTATCTTTCCATGCTTTTCCATTTTCAGTGAATTCTCTTGCAATTCGAAATGTTCTGTCATATAAATTACTGGTGATTATATTTTTCCTCTGAGTTTCCATTATTTATGTCACTCATTCTCTTTTCTAAGTGTGTTTATTAACTGATATTTCAGGGACAGTATTAGGTACTTTTTGAGATAAAAGAAAAAGCCAGAAGTAGCTTCATTTCCAGTTGTTTATCTGTAGCATGAGAGAGGAATGCTAAACTGAGATTTCTGTTCATGTTTTCTCTGGGTCATCAGTATCTCTACCAGTTCTTACTTTTCTTATATCTTTGTCTTTGCTTTCTCCATTCTCTGACATCTCTGGATGTTCTGAAATATAGAGACTTTTTACCAGGCCACTCCCACTTTCTTCCTTTCTAGAGAAAAATAAGCATGATAAACCCTGAAATTCCCTGACCGAGTTAAGTGTTCTTCACCCAAAACGGTGGACTAGGGCTTACGTTTTTCATTTGTCCCTGCTCTGCCCACTTACTGCCACTCTGTATGCCTATCCTGAACTCTTCCTTCTAAATTTGTTATTGTAGGAGTTTTCAGAAATGTGTCCACTTGCTTTGTACCACTATATTGTTTCAGAAGAAACTGGGGAGGAATCACTCAATAATTCATGGAAAACTCTGTCTTTGGATGACAATTTTCAAAATTTATAGAATGAACTTGTACTCTTTCTTTCATTTGTGTTCTACTGCTTCTATTTATTTTGGTTTACCTTATCGAATTTTAGGGAAGGAAGTTTATTGATCTGTTTCATGTAACTGTATTTCCCCAGAGAATGAGGTTTTCATTGAGGAAAGATAGCCAGCTCCAAGAGGAAGACTGTTGACCAGGAGACTAGTCATAAGGTTATTGCCATAAACTTAATGAGAGATTATGGAGCAGACAGGGAGGAGCTGCATGAGGGCTCATCCAGATTGAGTACATACAAAATAAATGCATTTCTGGTTCAGATACTATATACTAAATACATTGTTATATATTATACAACATGCCACCAAAAACTATTTTTGATTTTACACAAAAACCCTGTGAAATAGTTAATAGCATCTATAATTCTAAATTAGTGCCCCTAATCCTCCAAAAATTTAAATAATTAATTCATGTCCTCATATAACTTCCTAGATTTTATAGCAGCTTAAGCCCAGGTCTCCAAATAATGGGAAATATATGATTTGAACCTTAAGACTGGTACATTTTCTCCAATTAATTGTTTTGGCAGTCATCATTTTTAAGGGCTGAAAATGAACATTTCATTGTACCACATTTTCTTTTGTTCCTATTAGTACTCCATGGACTTAGAGGAAGGCAAGAGATACTCAATAATTTTGAAACTATGTCATCGAGAGATGGTTTCCTAGCAACTGACAATGCCTAAAACCTCTTCCCTTTGTTTCAAACATGTTTACACAGCCTATGAATATTTTCTCTGATATTTTTGCATCCTCTACACTTATCTTTTCAAAAAAATTTTATTTTAGAAACTCAATCATTAATCAATGTCTAAAATCTTGGATTTAAGGTCATCAAATCTGTATATAGCCTCATAGGAGATAATATATAAAATGAACTAAAAATTCACATATGAAAAGAAAATATTGTGTGCCTGAGGTTGAACTACGTGTGTAAAAAATCTTGAAGCTGCTATTAGAATGAGTAACACAGGACAACTCCAACTGATGTTCCCTTTGATTCATAACATGAAATAGACACACAGTAGCAGGGACCCTTCAGCCACCGGACAGAGAGAGAATAATGAAAAGTGTACACTTGAGATTTCTAAGAAACAGAGCTGACGACTAGGGGAATAGCTGAGCCAAACTAGAAATGGATGATAGGATACTACCTGAACACACTGGGGCCAGGAGCCCAGATCTGAGAATCATACAGACCTGGTTTCCAATCAAGGCTCTGCCAGTTATGAACTGTGTGTCTTGTGGCAGCTTATACAACCATTCTGGGCTTCAATTTTCTTACCTGTAAAATGATTCCTGGTTGTTCGTTTAGGCTGCTAAGCATCGAAATCTTCTAAGCTTCATAAAATCCCCCACCATATGAATCTGAATGGAACAGAGTCCTCCCGTCACTGTAGAAGCTTAAAATGTCAGCTACTACTCTAATTTGATGAGGCACGTGCTCTGGTCTAAAGATCTCGGATAATTGTCTCTGAGAGTAGAGGCAGTTACAACCAAGTCCCATTCCTCAGGCAGCAGTGCCTAGAGCACCAGCCATACAGGTTTCGATAGCTATTGTGACAGCCGTTTTCCCACTGGACCAGTTATCTGCTATTATCATAGGAATTACGGATGCTTAAATTTTATTCCTACATATATATCCTCCAAGGCTGGATTTCTAGCCATCTGGGGAATTCTGTTAGCTTCCCATCATCACTTCAAGTCATTTATTTTTTGCTTAAGTCAAACAAAATCTACTTAGGAGGGTTAGACCTAATAATTCAAAATTTTCTCTTATATAACACCATTACAAGTACTGAATAAGATAATACAGGTTATATAATTAACACAGGAACAGGAAAACAGCATGTGCTCAGTATATATTAACGTTATTATCAATTAATATGGTATTATTCCTTGGCTGCTTAATTATTTTCCAGGAGATAAAAATGTCACTCATATATTGGACTATTTTGATCCCCATTCTTCCAAAGTTTTATAGCAAAAGAGAAAAGCCAAAGAGTAAGAAAATAAAAAGGATCAAGGTGAAGTAACAAGAAAATATAACTCATAACATCAGACCGTAATAAAAATAGCAGCTATTTATGTTACCCAAGTGTTTCAAAACTTTCCAGATAAACAGTACAGTGATAAAATTTTGCAGCTAGTTCTTACACTAGCCAGACAATATTTTTATGATTAGTAAGTAAATCTTGAGATGAATCCTTAAAATACCAGTGTTCTGTGTGATTTGGGTAACTAAATTAACCACTGAGACTTCAGATACTTTAAAATAAAGGGATTAGCGGGGCGCCTGGGTGGCTCAGTCGGTTGAGTGTCCGACTTCGGCTCAGGTCATGATCTCACGATCCATGAGTTCGAGCCCCGCGTC
The DNA here is from genome assembly GCF_023721935.1 of Panthera uncia. Classification (NCBI taxonomy): domain Eukaryota; kingdom Metazoa; phylum Chordata; class Mammalia; order Carnivora; family Felidae; genus Panthera; species Panthera uncia. The sequence continues at coordinate 148,877,563 of NC_064811.1, forward strand.
GGGCTCTGTGCTGACAGCTCAGAGCCTGGAGCCTGTTTCAGATTCTGTGTCTCCCTCTCTCTCTGCCCCTCCCCTGTTCATGCTCTGTCTCTCTCTGCCTCAAAAATAAATAAACATTAAAAAAATTCTTAAAAAAATAAATAAAAATAAAATAAAGGGATTAGACTAGGAAATATCTACCCCCTCTTATGTCCAAAAATCATATTTTTAAATATAATTGCTATCAAGTAGCATTTTGGATTACCATCATGAATTCTTTATGTATTCTCAGTGAACAAAATGATAAATGAGTTAAAATAATCAGGAAGGACATAAAATAGAGACAGAAAGTTGCAGCAACTCCTAAACTCCTCTCTACTTAGAAAAGAAATTTTGCTTGATTAGAAACTCAGGAAAATATGAAAGAAGTTTATTCAATGAAAATGCACATCTTGAATCCTAGAATGTGTTATTCCCAACACCTGGCAGTCATAAACCCTGAACCCCCACAGTTTTTGAGTTTGAGAGTGTGTGTGTGTGTTTGTCTGTGTGTGTGTGTGCGTTCTATTGACCTATAATATTATATCAGTTTCAGGTGTACAACATAGTGATTCGACATTTATAAATGAAATGATCACCACAATAAGCCTAGTTACCATCTGTCACCGTACAAATTTATTACAATATTATTGACAATATTCCCTATGCTGTATACTACATCCCATGAAATTTTTTTAATAACTGAAAAATGGTACCTCTTAATCCCCATCACCTATTTCACCTGTATTTCTGCCTCCTCCACCCCATCTAGAAACTGCCAGTTTGATATCTGTATTTGTGAGTCTATTTCTGCTTTTTGTTCATTTGCTTTGTTTTTTAGATTAAAGTGAAATCATATGGCATTTGCCTTTCTGTATCTACTGTGTTCATATTGCTGTAGAATCATTTAATGGTCCTCCACTTCCTGTAATCCTTCTATGAATCTTATTCCCGATTACTCTCAAACTCTAAGGGATATATTTTTAGAGTTCTTCCTATGCTGGGACATGTATGGCTAAGAAATCCATCTCAGTTCTCCTAAATTCCTTCCACAGTAGCTACTAAACAGACTCCTAGATTCAAAAGCAAACTCTTCTATTCTTATTCGTATATTTTCCTTACTTTTGCTTCTCTTCCAGGATTCCGAAAGCATTTCTGAGCATCTCCGACCTTAACAAATGAGTGTGAAGAAAATAAATGGGTATACAAAAGTATAGATTTTTAAACGTCTTAACGAAGTTGTAGGAAAAAAATGCCTAACACTCTAATTTCTTATCATTTTCATTCTGGCATTGTTAGAACACTCTCAGATTTGACTTCTGATGTCAATCTGCAAACTGTGTATAAAACCACAGCCCAAAGCAACACGACTCAGACCATGGCATTCCTGGCCAACTTGAAGTCAGAGCTCATTAGCAGCCCCAGGCCATTGGTGCTTTGAGGCCCCCTGGGTGTAGTAACAGGCCTTGCCCACCATCAAGTTGCTACAAGTTGCTAAAAAGAATCTACTACTCTTGGAGAGAAGTTTGACTTTCTTGCTTTGCCATCTAGACTTTCTTCAAATAAACTGCCAGCAGAGACCTCACATTCAACGTTATTAGCCCATGCCGATCTTTTCTTTCTTTGACATTTCCTCCTAAGAAATGTGCTCCTGAATTTTTTTATATATTGCCTGTTTTACTCCAGTATTTATTTTATTTTTCCTGTATGTGGGAAGGTCAAAATAGGAAAAGATATTGTACTTCATATTCTGAGCATTGCCTTTTATTGTTTGCTCCTTTTTGCTTCCTTTCTATTTGACACTCACATTTTTCCTTCCGCCCATCACTACATTAACCACTTGTGTTTAATCATGTTTCCTTTCCCTCGAAGTCTCATATTCTTTTGAGAGGAAACTTAGCTCATTTTTTTTATTACAAATCTGCCTTAAAAAAAATACTCACAATCTCACTCATTCCCTAAGGCAGCATTTTCAGAGCTCGTTTTACTTGACTAGTATTTTTGGAGTGGCAGCTGAGGGCCACTACAAGGCTGCTAAAAGGGAGCCATAAAATGTCATGTGAAAGAGTGAGTGTTTTAGTACAGATGGCTTCTGAGTTCGTGTCAGTAATTTTGTAGCAGACTATATTATTTTATATCTTCGTAACCTACAAATAAGTTTGAACTAAATTAGCACTCTTGACGAGAAAATATTTTTAAATACATAAAGGCCATTCGCTGCGTGTCAGCACTAAATGTAAAAGGACAAAATGGTATATCTGACCCAACACTTCCATCCTGTCCTCCTGGCTTCATAATAGCACAACTTGCTGAGTCTGGTCGTTGTTTTTAGAGGTTACATAAACTTACAGTTTTGATGCTTTCGTGACTCCTGTGTCATGGCCAAATACATGACATTACACGTGAGTAATTTAAGTTAAAGATGAGGTCTGTTATGATTTGTTTGCAATTTGTTTCTCCTCTGCTTCTCTCCAGTTTTGTCAGTCTAAATAAATCTGGCTTCTAGCTGAAGCCACACTCACTTGGATGCAGCTTCAGATTTGGGACAGTCACCAGTTTATTTCTTCTGAAAACTCAGGCAGGGCATTTGAAATCTATTCTTAGATCAGTTACCTTTTCTTTCTTAGGGAAGAAAAAACAACTTTCATGAAACATAACATTATTTTGGCCATTAACTTTGTATTACTCTGGAGAGACCATTTTCTTGTTTCTGTCAAGTAAGTGTTTTCTGAGGAAAGGACACTGGAATCTTGGTTAAAAACAAACCTGAGGGGTGCCTGGGTGGCTCAGTCAGTTGAGCATCTGACTTCGGCCTAGGTCATGATCTCCCCATTCCTGAGTTTTGAGCCCCACGTGGGGGTCTGTGCTGACAGCTCAGAGCCTGGACCTTGTTTCAAATTCTGTCTCTCTCTCTCTCTCTCTCTGCCCTTCCCCCATTCGTGTTGTGTCTCTCTCCCTCAAAAATAAAAATAAATATTTAAAAAAATTGTCTTAAATAAACCTGAAATTTAGGGGTGATTGAACAGCCACAGACAATGAGAGATTTAGAGTCTGTTCACTTTTCAAGTGGGGAATGAAACTCTGATCTGCAGAATCCATCATTTACATTATTGGAGGATTGGAAAGGACTAGGGAGCAAAGGTCTCACTTAGGAGGGAAAGCAGACAGCATGTAGCCTATAGGAATTAGCAGATTCGTGATTTCAGGTTCCTTTTCTGCAGTTATAGGTCCCTGTACCTACTGCTTTAAGTAATAATGTCTCACATCCAGAAAACCTTATGCTCACCTTCAGGGTAATATAAATAAATGTAGATGTTAAAAACTCATAAGATCTGTGAAAAATTATCTTTTAATTTATGACTCAGATTGAGCCAAACACCCTAAGTTTCAGTTGATTTTTAAGAAGAGCAAATATGATAAAAATATTCAGAATAGGAAGATTCATGTACAAAGATCAACATCCTCTTTGTGCTGTTGAAACATGCCTCAAGGTTAAAAACCACAAAACGAAATTTAAGAATTTCATCTTCCATTTTCCAGTTCTATAGGAAAGTAAAGAAAAAAAAATCTTTGGTGATAATCATTAGTAGGAGTCCACAAATTAAAATATTACCTTACAGCTTTAGAATGGCCAGAATCCCAAACACTGACAGCCACATAAACACTAGTAAGGATATGAAGCAACAAATGCTCATTCATTGCTTGATGGAAATATGAAATGGTATAGACACTTTGGAAGACACAGTTTCTTACAAAATTAAACGTACCAGTTGCCATTCAATTCAGCAACTGCACTCCTTGATATTTCCCAAAAAGGTTAAAAAACATTTGTCTATGCAAAAAAAACTGCACATAGTTGTTCATAGTAGCTTTGTTCATAATTGGCAACACTTGGGAGCAACCAAAATGTCCTGCAGTAGCTAAGTGGATGCATAAACTGTGGTGCGTCCAGACAACAGAATATTATGCAGTGCTGAAAAGAAATGAGCCAGCTAGCCATGAAAAGACACGGGAAACTTAAATGCATATTACTAAGTAAAAGAAGCCAAACTGAAAATCTATATGATGTATGATTCCAATGAATCCAATGAAAAGTTATGAAGACAGTAAAGGGATAAGCTGTTGTTAGCGGATGGGGGAGGGAGGAAGGGATCAATCAGCAAAGTACAGAGAATTTTTAGGGCAGTGAAACTATTCTAATGACTATAATGGTAGATACAACACCAAGAGGGAACTGTAGTATAAACTGTGGACCTTGGGTGATGATGATACGTCAATGTAGATTCATCAATTATAATAAATGTACCACTCTGATGGGGAATGTTGATGGTGGGGGGAGCTTGTGATGTGTGGGGGGCAGGGAGTGCAAAGGAAATCTCTGTACCTTCCATTCAGTTTTGTTGTGAACCAAAGACTACCCTAAAATATAAAGCCCACCTTAATTTTTTTAAGTTTATTTATTTATTGTGAAAGAGGCCAAGTGGAGAAGGGGCAGAGAGGGAGAGAGAGAATCCTAAGCAGAGTTGGCATTCTCTGTGCAGACTCCAACACGGGGCTCAAACTCATGAACTGTGAGACCATGACCTGAGCTGAAATCAAGAGTCAGTCACTTAACCGACTGAGCCACCCAAGTGCTCCATAAAGTCCACTTTAAAAAAATCTGAGGGGCGCCTGGGTGGCTCAGTCAGTTGAGCGTCCAACTTCGGCTCAGGTCATGATCTCGTGGTCTGTGAGTTCAAGCCCGACATAGGGCTCTGTGCTGACAGCCCAGAGCTTGGAGCCTGCTTTGGATTCTGTGTCTCCCTCTCTCTCTGCCCCTCCCCTGCTTGCACTCTGTCAAAAATAAATAAACATTAAAAAAAAATCTTTTTAATCTGAAAACTGTCTCGTTAATTCATTTATTCAGCAAGGAAGCCTTTTATAGAGTACCTACTATATGACAGATACAACAGCCTCTGTCTTTGATGAATTGCTACTATAAAGCAGGGGGGGGGGGGGGGGGACAGTAAACCAGATGGATTATGGTAGCTATTATTATAGAAAAGAAATCTAAGCTATTCTACAGAAGACAGTCTCCAAAATTCATAATCACAAAGATCGAAAGTTTTGTGGTCTAATCCAGAGACATCTTTTCTCTGTTTCTGCAGCAGTTCTCTGAAGCTATCCCTCTCCATAAAAGGAAAAGTATTATAATATCACATCTGATGGTTAACTGTAGAGTGGGAATACGTAGGTTGACAGTACAGTTTTATACTCATATCTTGTTTGTAGAGTTTCAACCCATAACCGAAGTGAAACTGGAACGTGGGGATATAAAATTCTATGTCTGTATTCCATATTAAAAACCCTAAAATGTGACACCCTTGCAAAATGGAAATTGTAATCACATAAGTAATTTGCTTACAACCTGACTTGGAGTTAACATTCATAATCTATGGGCAATTAATTTTCCTGCCTTTACTCTTTGGATACAAAATCTATAAATATATTTGTAAAATAACAAATTTTGTTGATACTGGATATTGTAATGTTAGTCAATAATTTACAATGTAAAAGGAAACAATGATAAGAACTTGACCTAATTTTTAAAAAAAAAGAAAAAAAGAAAAGAAAAATATCTTAAAGCTAAACCAAGGGAAAAAAGGAAGGAAATAAAGCTACTGAGAGCTAGAGGTAGGGGGTAGAATTAGAACTCAGTGTAACAAGAAAAATTCAATACTTCTATAAATCTAGTAAAAATGTTCTACTGAAAGATACAAAAGTAGTTTTGAATAAGAAATTCTTGAGGTGCCTGGATGGGTAAGTCACTTAAGCCTCCAACTTTTTATTTTGGCTCAGGTCATGATCTCATGGATCGTGAGATTGAGCCCCAAGTCAGGCTCCACGCCGACAGCATGGACCCTGTTTGGGATTCTCTCTCTCTCTCTTCTCTCTCTCTTTGCCCTTCCCCTTTTTTGCTCTCTCTCTTTCTCTCTCAAAAGAAATAAACTTCAAAAAAGAGAGAAATTCTTAAATAACACTGTGTACCAGACCATAATCTATGTAAACATATTATTTAATCCTGACTACTGCCCAAGGAGTTACTTTCATTCTACCTTTTATAGATGAACAAAACTAAGGCACAGAGAAGCTAAGTAGCTTAGATTCTGTTCCTAACTGGGGCACAGATCACCAAGACAGGAAGCGATAAAACCAGGATTTGAACTTGAGCAGTCTGTCTCCCGGCTCCTGCTCTGGGCTCAACATTATGCCACATAACCCATGTTTCTGCATTAATAAATATAAAGTAATTTCAAACAAGCACCCAAGTCATATTTTTGGACTTGAAAAACTAAGTGTAAATTATATTTTAAGAATCTTCAACAATGTTTTGATTCAGAAGAATAATAGAGATTGATTTTACCACCAGTTATTATGGAACACATAAGTAGTAATACTATTCTATAATTAGACTACGTAAATCATTGTAACATAACATAAAATCACAAAATAAACCTTATTAGAAGGAAATACGTGCAATGATAAGATTTAAATCAGTGGTAAGAGGATTAGTTAGCAAATGGACAAACATATATTAGAAAATATTCCTATGTATATAATGAATTACAGAAAGATTTAATAGTTAATCTGTTTAAATGAGACAACTGTAAAATATATACATGGAAACTTATCTGATCTTGAGTTGGGTATTATCTATATATAAGAAATGAGAAATGGATAAATTGATAGATTTAAATATAAAAAGTTATGTCAATATGGCAGAAATCACAAAAATAATTTAAAAATAACCTGAAAACTAAAATATATTTAAAATATATACAAAAAAGAAAACATTTGGTAAGAGTATTCTACCAAATAAATTAAAGAAAATAATAAAAATCTGATTGTAAAACATAAAAGGCAATTCTAACAGTTACTCCCTAAAAAAGGGAACATAAATGATTATTAAGTATGCAGTAAAATAATGAAACTTGTTATCAACGACACAAAATAAAGCAACAATAAAGCACTATTCACATGTTATCAAATTGTCAAATTTTAAAAACTTGAAAATAGTTCCTTGAATCAGTTACTCCTGTGCACTGTTGATGGTCATATAAATTGGTACAACCTTCAATGAATGTTAATTTTATGGAAATAAATGAATGTATTAAAGCATTCGTGAGCACTTTTGAAAGATCTTGTGCTAAGAATTTTTTTTTTATTTGGTGTAGGGTGTAGAAGTGGTGTCATGATTTCTAAGCTTCCATCCTATATTAGGTGTTTTTCTACCTATCTATCTATCTATCTACCTATCTATCTATTATCTATCTATCATCTATTATTGATCTATCATCTACACACAGACACACACAATATTCAAGATAATACACATATAGAAAGTAAAATGCATAAAGGAAAACTATAGCCATGCAAGGGCTTGCTTCAAAAGGAGAGAGTAAGAGAGATTCTGCCTCTAGCAAGCATGAGTGCATAGTGCATAATTTATTGTACATTTCCTTCCAATTTTACATAATAGCTTGCATTGTTCAGGCACCAGTGTTATCTACACCAATTTGATTGCTTTTTTATGGAAGAGAATTACAGTGCTGCAAAGTCCATTATTTTTTATATAACATTTAAAAACAATTCATTTTAGGGTTTTGGAACCAAAGGAAATGAAAACTATCTCTTGCAGATGGGTGATCCCAATGACTTCTATATATAAAGGAAAATGAAGCCTGAATACTTTGCTTACTCAATTGACTTTAACAACTACTGTATATCACTGGCTATGCTTTCAGATGCTCACCAGAAAATCTTACTAAAACCTGAATGCTTAAAGAAGTTGAGAAGAAAATCATAGAGCCAAACTAGGAAAGGGTAGCATAAGAAATGTCAAAATGGCAAGTGTTCCCCTAAATCAGAACTTTTTTTTTACATGATATTTACATCAAGCTCACATCTGATTGATAAATTGTACCAGTGGATAGAAAATAAAAGAAGGAAAGCAAAGAAAGGCCAGTGTAGAAATGTTTGCATTGCTAGATGACCCCACATTTCAATGCAAAAGAAAACAACATCCAGAGTATTTTCTCTAGATGTTGTGAGCTCCTAAGCTAATTTGTAGCAGAGATTTGTGATTTTAAGGTCTTTGGGAAGAAGGAAGGATGTGTCTAAGGGATGTTATTTGCTCCTATTTTTCATGACTGGGCCTTCTCTTTTCTGTCTTGATCCATTTTGGCTGGTTAGTGAAGGATGGAGTGGCTTTTGTTATTTCAGTCTGTTTGGGTTAATCCATTTAATTAGACTTATAAAGGATTTATTATTAAATCTATGATTCAAGAAATCATTAATCTGAATAGATACTTATTGCTCTTCAAATGATATATTTTGGGTAATAGTTTTGGAATGCTAAATATATTTTTAAATGTAATAGGGAGACAAATATGTAAAAATTAATATTTTATTATTTTTTAATGTTTATTTATTTTTGAGAGGGGGAGAGAGAGAATCCCAAGCAGACTCCACACTGTCAGGGAAGAGCCAAACAACCATGAGCTCATGACCTGAGTTGAAATCAAGAATTGGACATTTAACCAACTGAGCCACCCAGGCACCCAAAAATTAATATTTTAGATTAGAATGAGAACAAGTAGAATCATTCGTCATTCCTCGGAGAAGCAAGGTTGTATCTTATACTTTTTCCATTTACAGAAATTGCTCAGAGATACACAGCATATTTAACATGATTGATAGATTTCACTGTCTGTCCAGTGTCTAGAAACTGAAAACATCTCTTCTAGCTTTAGACAACAAAGCAACATTTGTCTCAGTCAATTCTCCTGAAGTGAAATAGAAATGGTTTTATGAAAATGTTTTTCCCCTCTTGGTCTGTGAATGGTTTGATATTCAGGTTTGAAGTTACTTTTAAGTACTTACATTCCTTAAATTCTATAAATCTATTTTCCTAGCAATGTCACTTTCTCAACTTCGTGCAGGGTGGCCCAAATAAAAGCATAAGATGAAGCAGTGGTTTCCAGGCTCGTCAAAACCAAAAGAAATAGCCTACCTATATTCATTTCCCAGGGCTGATAACAAGGTATCACAAATTGGGTCTTAAACCAATAAATAAACAGAAAATTATTCTCTCCCATTCTGGAGGCTCTACGATTGAAATCAAAGAAGTCACATATTGCTAGGGTGGCCAGTGATGAAGGCAGCAAAGAACTGCACAAATGAGAGCAACAAGCAGGACAGTTTATTCACTCTCCAAGGGAGGAGAGGGGCCAGATATCAAGAGAGATGTCAGCACCGAGTTTCTGTCAGGCTGGGCCTTTTAAGGGGTTTTGAAGGATGTGAGAGGGTTGCAGATGTGCCCATGGTGGAGGGATAAGGACCTGGGGAGGGGGTCGACTCTTGGCCAGGTACAGCAGTACGTGGAAGGTTTTTCAAGGAGCTCTGTCCAGGGCTCGTCCAGGATGTGGGTTGTCATCCAAGCCAGAGAAGGATATGTTTTGTAGTTGTGGTCTACCTTCCAAGAATGGAAGGCACTGTGACCTAGAAAAATAAAGAGTTAGGGCCAAGTTCAGACACCTGTGAGTTTTTACTGAAAGCTTGGCTGGGGTATGGCAGTATTTTGAATAGATTCCTTTCACAGGTCATGCTCCGTCTGAAGTCTTGGGAGAAGGATCCTTCCTTGTCTCTTCCAACTTGTTGTGGCCCACCTTCACTTGGTTATCTTCTCTCAGTGTTGTGACTTTGTAAATGAACATTTGTTAAGCAGAGACTGGGGCATTGAATGGCTAGCCATGGTTCAACAAAAGACCAAAAGATGGAGAGACAAAATGAAATAACGAAGTTTATCAATCACAGGTCCTGGAAGAAGTATACAACATGCCTTGGGGGGTCACTTTGGGAAGTCAAGGCAGAGTGCAGACAGACAGTCAGGACCTGGGGCACATGCCTTTATTAGGGCCTATGGGTAAAGTGCTTTGGGTTCCCCAGCTAAGACCAGATTGGCCAATTCAAATCTGGCACGTTGGTATTCAAAGGTATTCAATTCAAAGAGTGGCGCATTGGTAAGCTTCTAGGGGGTCTTATGAAAGGGATACAGAAGGGGAAGGCCCTGAGAAGTAGGGGAGACTATTGTTTACATGGGCTGCTGGGGAAGTCTTACCAGTAACTTAAATTTGCTTGTGACTCTTCTCTGAGCTTGCGGGAGAAGCTGGAGTCAGTTTGACATTCCTGTAGGCCATTTAGCCATTCAAAATGGGTGCCAAGACAACAATAGCATGGAGTACTTTGGCCAAATTCTCTACACTCTGCCTTCACATAGTCTTTCTGTAAGGACTTTAATAGAGATTAATAGCACCAGAGTTAAGTTTCTCAGTGTACCTCCCTTATAGTTCTGAACCTTGTAAATTAATATGATTTAATATCGGATATGTTAAGTAAATTTAGTATCCATATTTGTCTTGGGTTTCCTGGAAATATGTAGTTGTCTGAGTTTTTCCAAAAACTGAGCCACCCAAGATGCCCCTATCTTTTGAAGCTTTGAAGCCAGATACTGACTTCTCCTCTGCAGCTATGAAAGTCCTAGATAGCATCTTCTTCCAGTAGAAGGCTGTTTAGTCTACATTGAAAATTTGTTGTTTAGCATAGCCAACTTCATTAATTATCTTAATTAGATCTTCTGGATAACTTGCTGTAGCTTCTACATCAGCACTTGCTGCTTCATCTTGTACTTTTTTATTATGGAGATGGCTTCTTTCTTTAAACCTCAAGGACCAAGCTTCTGCAGCTACCTTACCTCTCCCAATCTTCATAGAATTGAAGAAAGTTAGGGCCTTGCTCTGGATGATTCTTTGGCTTAGGAGAATATTATGGCTTGTTTGATCCTCTCTCCAGATCACTCAAACTTTCTCCATATCAGAATAAGGTGTTTCATTTTCTTATCATTTGTGTATTCACTGGAGTAGCAATTAACATTTCCTTCAAGAACTTTTCCTTTGTTGGGGCGCCTGGGTGGCTCAGTCGGTTAAGCATCCGACTTCAGCTTGGGTCATGATCTCACAGTTCATGGGTTTGAGCCTGCATCGGGCTCTGTGCTGACAGCTCGGAGCCTGGAGCCTGCTTCAGATTCTGTGTCTCCCTCTCTCTCTGTCCCTCCCCTGCTTGCACTCTGTCTCTCTCTTTCTCAAAAATAAATAAACATTAAAAAAAAAAAGAACTTTTCCTTTGCATTCACAACTTGGCTAACTGGTACAAAAGGCTCAGCTTTTGGCATACCTGGGCTTTTGACATGCCTCCCTCACTAAGGTTAATCATTTCTAATTTTTGATCCAAAGTGAGAGGTGTGTGACTCTTCTTTTCACTTGAACACTTAGAGGCCATCGTAGGGTTATTAATTGACTTGTTGTGTCTCAGGGACTAGCCCAAGGAGAGGGAGAGAGAGAGAAAAAAAAAGGCAAGTGGAGCAGTCAGAACACACACAACACTTACTAAGTTTGTTGTCTTATATAGGTGCAGTTCATAGCACCCCAAAACAATTACAACAGTAACGTCAAAAATCAGTGATCACAGGGGTGCCTGGGTGGCTCAGTCGGGTAAGCATCCAATTCTTGATTTCGGCTCAGGTCATGATCTCATGGCTCAGGAGTTCAAGCCCCACGTCAGGCTCCACACTGACAGTGCAGAGCCTGCTTGGGATTCTCTCTCTCCCTCTGTCTCTGTCCCTCCCCTGCTCATTTGCATTCTGTCTGTCTCTCTCTCTCAGAATAAATAAATAAACTTAAAAAAAACGCTTGTGGGAGAATCAGTACCCAGGTTTAATACAATATATTATTTAAAATGTCTAATTTTGAACAAAGAACTATAAGTCATGAGAAGAAACAGGAAATGTGTCCCTTATACAGGGGGGAAAAAAACAACAAAAACCGCCTGTGACAGGGCCCAGAAGTCAAACTTAACAAAAACTTCAAAGCAGCCATTATAAATCTGTTCAGAGAACTGAAGGAGTGCTTAAAGAAATAAAGGTTAAAAAAATTAATCAAAAAAATAATAAATAATAAATAAATAAATAAATAAATAAATAAATAAAAGAAATAAAAGAAGGTATGATGACAATATCTAATCCACTAGAGAATATCAATAAAGAGATGGAAATTATAAAAAGAATCCAACAGAAGTTCTGGAGTTGGAAAGTATAATAACTGAAAAAAAAATCAGTAAACTTGAAGATAGATTGATAGGGATTATGTAATCTGAAAAGCAGAAAGAAAAAATACTAAAAAAAAAAAGAGGACTTCAGTATAAAAACCAACAAGTGTACCAATATATGCACAATAGTAGTGCAGGAAGAGAGAAAGAGAGAAGATAAAAGACTCAGATAAATAAAGACTAAAAAGTTCCAAAATTTTATGAAAACATGAATCTACATATCCAAGAAGCAGAATCTTAAGAAATAAATGGGAAGACAGCACGTCAAACACATCATAATAAAAATGCCAAAAACCAAAATCAAGGAGAAAATCTTGAAAGTGATAAGGAAAAAAATTAAGCAACTGAGTAAATAATGCTTTGACTGAATTTTTATGGCTTAGAGATACTTATACATCGTAACAGTGATTGACACAACTGTGGCCTATGTTTTGCATCCTTTAGATACTTTTAATTTTTCAAAGTGCCCCCAAAATTCTAGCATTCAAAGCCAAATCTAAGAGCAAAAAGAATAACAACCACCAGGATCCAAGAACAGACAGGTGGACTGAGTGAAATTCAGTATTAATGTTTTTTTAATTGATCCTGGTTAATAACTTCTATGTAGAAATCTTTAAAAATCATTTAACTTTGGGGTGCCTGAAAGGCTTAGTCCATTAAGTGTCCAGCTTCAGCCCAGGTCATGATCTCAAAGTTCGTGAGTTCAAGCCCCATGTCATGTTCTGTGTTGACAGCTCAGAACCTAGGGCTCTCTCTGCCCCTCTCCTGCTCGCACTTCTCTCTCTCTCTCTCTCTCTCTCTCTCTCTCTCTCTCTCTCTGTGTCTCTCTGATTAATAAACATTTAAAAAAAATTTTTAATCATTTAACTTGGCTTTATTCATGAACTGATAAACTCCTTCATAAGTAATATGTAGCTACCATTCCACTTGCAATACAATGCAAATCTATCAAAAATTTTAAATATGCAAAATAATGTAAACAAGAAAAAAAAGCTTGTACAACTGTTGAATCACTGTACAGTACACCTGAAACCAACATAACACTAGAATTTAAGTTATACTAAATTTGGGGTAGGGGCACCTGGGTGGCTCACTCGGTTGAGCGCCTGACTTTGGCTCAGGTCATGATCTCGCGGTCCGTGAGTTCAAGCCCCGCGTCGGGCTCTGTGCTGACAGCTCAGAGTCTGGAGCCGGTTTCAGATTCTGTGTCTCCCTCTCTCTCTGACCTTCCCCCCCATTCATGCTCTGTCTCTCTCTGTCTCAAAAATGAATAAACGTTAAAAATTTTTTTTTTAAATTTGGGGTGCCTGGGTGGCTCAATCAGTTGAGCACCAGACTCTTGATTTTGGCTCACTTCATGATCTCATGGTGGTGGGATCAAGCCCACACCAGGCTCCAATCTCAATCTCTCTCAAAAAAAAATTATCAACTAATTGATTAATTAATTAAACTAAATTAAAATCTTGTAAACAATGTTTTAAAGTGATCCAAGAAAATAATATTTTTTTATTTTGCTTATATTACCTCTAACAGTATTTATTAGGAAAAAAAAACAATATCATCTAAGGAAAGGAGGCAGAATTTGCTATTTGAAGGTCAGATTTTAAGTTCTCGCTGACTTTTACCAGCAATATATATTTGCTCACTTGAATCAAAGTCTTCATAAAAATATTTTCTTGATACTCAAGGAAACAAGTCACAGTAAAATGTACTGTGAGATATGAAGCATTTATAGACTACTTTTATGCAGGTTGTGTTATGGCTCTTCTACTTTTCTAAACCATAAATTCTGTGAAGATAGATGTTATCAACTCTGTACAACACCTAATCTATGAGACTCACTGATATATACTTGACAAGAACTGATACTTCTGTTGTAAGTTGAAAGCACTGGAAAGTAGTGTGTGTTTGAAATACAAATGCTGTTCTCAAAGTTGTGCTTTCTTGAACTATAATTAAAGATGTAATTTCTTATTTAACATATATGACAAGAAAATGAAATGTTCAAAGCAATGAGTAATGAATCATACAACACCAACACGCAAAAACTGAAAGGTACTTAGTCTGGTGAAAAAAAAATTGTTTTACAAATTATATTTCTGTCTCAGATTACTGATTTTGCCTAACTCCACTTTCTTCCTATCTCATGCAGAAGTACATATTCTTAATAAAAACACTAATACCTGTAATCTTGTATTTTGTTATCCTATTCATATAAAAAGATACATATGTATAATACATTAAAATAACATCTTCTGGGGCACCTGACTGGCTCAGTCAGTAGAGCATCTGACTCTTGATCGCAGGGTTGTGAGTTTGACCCCCATCTTAGGTGTAGAGATTACTTTTTTTAAAAAGAGTAAAATGACATCTTCTTTTATAAGGGAGTATATTATCTTATTATTTTCAATGGAGTTATCTTTTACTGTAAAATTAAATGGGAACAAATGAACTAGAGTGCCTTTTAAATTTCTTTGCCTCCTTTCTCTATTTCCTCTTTTATTTACCCTAACTTTCCCCAACTCTACCACTCAGTTCTTAAGGAAAATCATTAATATTGTGATGGCAAGAGGTTTTGTTTTTAAGAACTATGTTCAAGAAGAGTTAAAGCAAAATAAATCCATCAAAATTAACAAATTAGCCAAATAATTGCCATCTTTATAAGTATTCCCTTCAATTCTGTAAGCAACAATGATCTTTGATAGATCAGGATTGATTCTAATTCTGTTGTTCATTATCTATGCTACCACCAATTATTTTTTATTAATTTAGTAGGCTATGATGATATGTCAGGCACTCCACTAACTGCCTTGAATATTTTATCTCATTTTTATACTATTTTACTGAAAAGAAAATGGAGACTCAGAGAACTCATTTGCCCAGTATGGTAGAATGAGTAAGAAGTCTGACACTAGATAAGATTGTTGGTCTTTAATAGCCGGGCAACCACTAGTCAGGTATAGAGGGTTGAATAACTTATTAAACATTTCTTGCTCAATATCACCCTCTTTACAATAAGGGCAATAAAGATACCTATCTCATTAAATTATCATGCTTATTAAGTGAGATGAGTTTATGTGAACACATTTAGCAGAGTATTTGTCACATAATAAGCAAACCTTAATAGTTAGACACAGGACCTCCCCCAAAATGTATCACTCATATAAATTTCTAAAGTTACAAACCATCTATAATAGAGATATCCCTCTCTCACCTATTATTAACTTGCATTGTACTTGTTCAGAAGGAAAAGTAAATTTGACTATGGTTAGAGTGATGATTTCTATTCTAAATTATAGAATCTACTAATCCTTTTTCTAGGCACTAATAATTTGATCTTCAAAAGCATTGCCTATACAGTCCTGAAAGAGAGAATTCTAATTATTTATTGTTTTATAGAACTAAGAGAACATTTTGAAATATTTGTTTCATTAAGATTTTCCCCTTCAGTGGGGTGCCTGGGTGGCTCAATCGGTTGAGCGTCCAACTTCGGTTCAGGTCATGATCTCACTGTTCGTGGGTTCGAGCCCCATGTCAGGCTCTGTGTTGACAGCTCGGAGCCTGGAGCCTGCTTCGGATTCTGTGTCTCCCTCTCTCTCTGACTCTCCCCCACTCAAGCTCTGTCTCTGTCTCTGTCTCTCTCAAGAATAAATAAACATTAAAAAAATGAAAAGATTTTCTTCTTCAGTAATAGAGAAATTCATGAAGCCTAGAAGATAAAAACAGAGTGCTTGACCAGAAACCAAAAATTAAACTCCAATTCATACAATTCTAATGTACTAAATAATAATACAAGAAACACATCATTTTTATGATAGTTCCAAGAAATATTCTAATTGCATTGCCTTAAATTAGCTCATTTAATCTGAACAATAACCTATGAGATGGATATTATTATTATTTCCAGTTAACAAGTGAAAAAACTGAGCATAAAAATATTAAGTAACTTCTTCAGGGTCACACATCCAATGAGTGTCAGAGTTCCACAGATAGAGCACCCCTGGGAAAGTTATTTACCCCATTTCTGCCTCTGTTGTCAACTGTGAATAAAGAGGTTGAAGATAATACAGAAGGTTGGATTTTAAATCACCACTTACATGAGTCACATCTCTTATCCAGTGTCATTTTGTATTGATAAATCAATGGATAGTGGTGGCTGTGAAACTTAGGCAAATGCGGAAACTTCTGGCATTATCAAACTAGCTGTCTGGGTCTTTTCTTGATGTATTAGAATATACATCTATCTAGAATATACTCTTGATATATTAGAATATACTCTAGAATATACTCCAGATTTAATATATGAGGTCTCTGAGTAAACCAAAGAGGGCCTCATATGTACAATGAAAGCTCTTTTAATCATGAAATATCTCTATTTTGTAATCCTATAACTACGCAGTTCACACTGACATTTTCCAGTGAATCAGGACTCATCAATCCACAGACTCCTGGTTTGTTTGCTGTGAACAATCCAAGCAAACATCTACACCCTGCTGAAAACATTCTACAAATAAGAGCTGTCCTTTATCTTTCCATCAATAAATAGCATCAGGAAGCATGTTTACAAGGTGATTTGATCAGGTCATTTTCCCCCAAGAGCCCTAGGTTACTGGAACCGAGTACAAATCATCTGCTAAAACTTTTTTCCTCATGCTGAACTAGATTATGTCCAAAATATCTTTCAAGTCTATTATTGTGCTATTTCAAAGTCAGTTGTGTTATAAACAAGCCCCTCTCACTTAACATATTAAATTTCTCATTAACACTCAAAATAATTTAGTAGGTTAAGGAAATATTAACTATGGCAAAATCTTATTGCTGGAATTTAATCCTTCAGTATGGAATTTAAAATATTAAATATTTTTAACATCATGAGATTTTTTTTGCAATAGAATTACTCAATAGTGTTAGCAGAAAAAAATATAATAATTCAATAAGCAATTTTTAAACTTTATAAGTGCTTGTTTTTTTTTTTCTTCACTTGCCTTTTGTTGAGTAACTAGAGATTCAGTGATAGCTGTCAAGACTCATCATTCATCATATTATTACAGTTATAACACATTATCTCTGAAAACCAAGACCAAGATTTACCTGCATCTTTTAAGCTGCACTCAAGTTTTGAGGAAAAATATTGGTAATAAGTATTAATTGGTGACAAGCATAAAAAAGTCTACCCAACTCAAATAGAAATATGCCGTGTAATATTGTTTAAAATATTAAATAAGTAGAAATAAATAGCTAAAATAATATAAATAAAACTAGAAGTGAGAAAATGAGAAAATACTAACATATAGAATGTCAAATATATCGTAGTATTGGTGCGTATGGGTGTATACACATTTTATTGATTACATACTCATACAGATACATTAATATACAAACATATTAGAGGCATGTTTCCCCAATTATTATTTATTTTGTAATATACAAGTTTTCTAATCATAAATGTGGCTTTTCCTTTGGGATTTATTTTATTCATAGTTCTAATTTCCCTTATCATCTAGTTGTCAGAAAAATATTGACTTCTTGTGTTACAGTGTCAGAGGTTTTATTTTTATACTTAAGTCATGAATCCATCTTGATAAAAAAAAAAGATGATGAGAACAAATTCAAGAGCAGTTAAAAATAGAAAACTCATTTACAACTCTACTATTTTCTGAAACAATATAAATTTTCTAGTTAGCTTATAAAGGACTGTAAAGCATAAAATAGGCAAGGATTAAGGGAGCTAACTGAAAATTTTCAGGGGCACCTGGGTGGCTCAGTTGGTTAAGCATCCGCCTTTAACTCAGGTCATGATCTCAGAGTTCATGGGTTCAAGCCCCATGTCGGGCTCTGTGCTGACAGCTCAGAGCCTGGAGCCTGCTTTGGATTCTGTGTGTGCATGTCTCTCTCTGCCCCTCCCCTGTTCATGCTCTCTCTCTCTCTCTCTCTCTCTTTCTCCCTCAAAAATAAATAAACATTTAAAAATAATAATAATAAAAATAAAATTTTCAAAAAACAAATTTTAAAAATACTATAAAACTCATGGCCTGCAAAGAATATAAGAACCTAGGCACTTGTGGCTGTGTAAACTGCGACAAACATTCAGAACAGCAAATTGGCAATAGAAATCAGGAGCCATAAAAATCTTCCTCATCAATAACTCTATTTCCAAGAAGAATGCTGCTAAATACTGCTGCTAAAATTTCAAATGTAAATTGACTTATGAATCAAAATATTAATTCTGCCACTAATTAAAATAGTGAGACACTGGAAGAAAATTAAAGTGTGAAAATAGCCTAGTAAATTGAGATATGTATGTAAAGAAAACAATTATAAAGATTTCAAAATTTTACTAAAAACATTAATTCCATGGATGTGCTCAAGATTGAAAAATCTATGATACAAAATTGTACATGCAGTATAATCCTTTTCTATAAAAAGTATAAAGTTTCTAATTTACACTTCATACTCACATGCACACACAGAAAAATGAACAGAAGAAAATGCATTAGAATGAAAACAGTGATCATCCTTGGGAGAAGAAATTCAAGTATGATTTTTATGTAACTTCTTTCACTTTTCTGTGTTATCCATTCTAACTTCTTTGTTATGAGTTGAGTTTTTGTTATAACAACCAAATCTGTATCTTAATTAATCCATTTTTGAGATTGTGAATCTGTCTTTAATAAAATGCAAAAGGATCCCTTTTAAGGGCAATTTATGAAAATACTGAAGGATAATTATTCAGATTTCTGGATCTTAAAAGTGTGACTTTGGAGGGTTCTGCTTGTTTTTCCAAATGAAACTAAATTTCCCACAAAAACTCTGATGCCTGAGTGGCATCCTGTCATAATTTAGAATTTGCCTTGCTGGCTTTACTCAGGCCAAAAATATCTCATAGACAGAAATACCAAAAAGCCCTGTGTTCCTTTTTTTTTTAATATTTATTTATTTTTGAGAGAGACACAGAGTGTGAGCAGGGGAGGAGCAGAGAGAGAGGGAGACGAAGAATCTGAAGCAGTCTTCAGGCTCTGAACTGTCAGCACAGAGCCCAATGCAGGGCTGGAACTCATGAACCATGAGATCATGACCTAAGCCAAAGTCAAATGCTTAACCAACTGAGCCACCCAGGCACCCCCAAAGCCCTGGTGCCCCTTGATTGTGCCATGTAGCATTTTCCCAACATACTAGCTATGATCTCCAAGTATCTCCAGTTTAAGTTAATAACTCATAAATCTGGTAAGTATGCCAATATGGATTCCATTTTTCTCAACTCAAAGAACATTCTCATATCTTTTTATATTTGTTCTATCAATACGTAGTTGTAAAATCTTTCCACTTATAAGTTTAGTGCTATATCTTTCTATTTCATTTGGGGGGATATAATTCTTGATGGTATTCTTACCTATAAATTTTAATTCCCATTTATGTTTTTGTAAAGTCTGTGTCTTTCTAGTGATGGTGAGGAGCACGATAGGCTACTGGGGAAAGGCGAACCAGCCTGAGCGGAGCACTGAGCGCCCCGTTCCTCCTGCATATCACCAGATTTCAGGGAAATCTCAATCTGTGTCTCCAGCTATAGTGCAGATGCTTACTGCTTCTCTCTGGGGCAATAGAGAGTATTGTACAAAAATAATTTTGTTTACAGACAAATACTTGGTCAGTATCAGTATTGCAGAGCAAGAGAGTTTATTTCATGCTATCCCCAACAACACCTAGTTAATAGTCCAGATTCCTGTATCACTCCAGTGCCCCCCCCCCGACATCCAAGCTTGAAACACCCTCAGAGCCACTGCCCTGAGTATCTCTCCTGGGTGGATTTTGGATTATCTTTTTCAAACTCATCCCAATTGCCTTTCTGCTTCAAAGGTGGTTTTTCCTAGTTTCTGCCCCC
The DNA here is from genome assembly GCF_023721935.1 of Panthera uncia. Taxonomy (NCBI): domain Eukaryota; kingdom Metazoa; phylum Chordata; class Mammalia; order Carnivora; family Felidae; genus Panthera; species Panthera uncia. Next base: position 148,897,661 of record NC_064811.1, read on the forward strand.
TTCCAACTTGAAACTCTTTCTGATGGTCATCGTAATTATGATAGATAATTGCTTTAAAACCCCTTAATTAATATAAATAATAGCATATTTTTTAAATCTTGGGGAATTTGGTGGGAAAATACATATCTTTATGAAAGTCACTGTAACAAGGAAAATAGTTCTCCAGGCTTCTTTTGTATTTCTTATAATACTTGTTTTATAAAAGTCAAGCATGGTCTTCCAAAGTATTTTGCTTTTGATATTAAATTAATTATGTAATTATTTAAAATGATTTCCCAGGGGCTCCTGGGCGGCTCAGTCAGTTAAGCGTACAACTTTAGCTCAGGTCATGATCTCTCAGTTTGTGAGTTCGAGCCCCGTGCCGGGCTCTGTGCTGACAGCTCGGAGCCTGGAGCCTGCTTCGGATTCTGTGTCTCCCTCTCTCTCTGCCCCTCCCCTGTTCATGCTCTGTCTCTCTCAAAAGTAAATAAACATTTTTTTTAATTTTTAAGTGGTTTCCTAATAGTTAATTGATTCTCATGACATTTTCATTTATTGAATTATATTATTTTTTTATTTGATATATACCTGCTATATACATTTTTCCCAGTTTTCAATATCTCCTATTGTATTATCTAATATTTCAAGGAAAAATTTTAAAATACAGGAGTCAGAATAGTTATGCTGGTATTTTTTCTACCTAATTTACATGAGATACATTCTGATTTTATTATTAGCTTTTCACCAATATATTTTTATACTTTAACCAAATCTCAATTTGTAATTTTTTCTGCTCTATTATTGGAGACCCAAAACTTATGTGACAAGCTGTGTCTTTTAAATCTTTATTGTAAAATGTGTGATTTATCACTATTATAAGATATGATTTTTCTCTTAATGTTTTTTTCACTAAATTTATCCTGCTTCTCATATTAATGTTTGGACCTTTGCATTTTGCTTTTGTCTTTTGTTTGAATTTTCCTATTACACTTCTATCATGTCTTTTATTTCTCACGTTTTTAGGAAGATGGAGAACATATCCACTTCATATTGACATAATTTTTATTTTTATGTTATGTTTGGCAAATCTTGGTATTTCCATTTTTCTACCAGTGATCTTAGCTTTTATATCTAGCTTAGTAAGTGTTATATGTCTTAATTCTTTTGTATAGTTTATGCACAGGAATGTGTCTTGTTTTTTTTTAATTTTGCCATATGGCCTACTTTCCTTTGGTGTTTCTCTTTTTTCTCTGTTTTCAAAGTAGGGACCCTTGTTTTGACTTAAAATATTTTTTTATATATATAAGTCTTTTAAAATCCTAGTAGAACCCATCTTTGTTTCACTATATCAAGACTGGAATAGTATATACTGACTTTCCTGGATGTGAGATGAAGTCCAAGTCTTGCCACTGTTAAACCACCAGATTTTTGTGACTTCATTAAAAGGAAAGGGAAAATAAAAGTAGGAATACCTATTCATTCAAATGTAGTTTTTTTAAATGTCCAGGAGAGGTTGAGGAGAATGATACGTGTTACATCACACCAGAATATTTCTATAATTGCTCTACAAGAACCTTTTTATCCCATAATTATATTCACTATGCCAATTGTGACTTTTCTCCTTTTTCTCTCTCTCAAGTAAAATATCTCACCTTGTTTTTTTGTCTTCTCTCAAGTCTTCCTCCTTCAACCTTCCTTCCCTCTCTTCCCTCTCACTTCTTCTTTTCCTTATATCTTCCTCTATTCAAACATGCTTCTACGCCCTCCCCAATGACCATAGAGTTGCTGTTAGTTGGTCTTTCTCAATTATTTACAAGAAACATTCCTTCTCTCATTTTCTGGAATTTTCACTCATTATCACAGTTAACAAATCAAATCATTTTAAGGGATTACTCTCCCCTGAAGAATTAGCAGGTGCATACACAGTTGACCTTTGAATAACACAGGGTTGAATTGCTCAGGTCTACTTACCCATAGATTTTTTTACAGTCCAGTGCTATAAATTTGTTTTCTCTTTCTTATGATTTTCCTGATAACATTTTATTTTCTCCAAGTTGCTTTATTACAAGAATACAGTTTATAACATACAAACTGTTTGACTGTTTATGTCTTTGATAAGGTTTCTAGTCAACAATAGTCTATCAGTAATTAAGTTGTGGAGGAATCAAATTTTATGTGAGGGTTTTTTACTGAGTCAGGGTTGGTGTCCTTAATGCCCTCATTGTTCAAGGGTCAACTGTTCCTGCTTATCATTATCCACCTATAACCTTCTTCTACTAGGAAAATAAGTGACAATCACATACGAAGAAAGAAGCACTATCTATTTTGTGGCTTCTCTACCATCTTAAAGTTCATGGTCAAATCCTCTCCTCTATTCTCTTTCCCTATAGAGTTAGGTTTAACTCAACTCTGAAGGCTTTAGGATGTTTTTGTCCACCTTAGCTTAATTGTCATCATGAAAACCTAGGAACTAGATTTGTAACTATCTTGGAAATATAAACATCCCTCTTACATCTCAAAGGAAATCATGCTGGTGACCCAGTAACCCCTGTTGTCATTTTTCTTCTTCTGTTAGCATCTTGCCACACTACCACTGCCCATTCTCCTATTTCTTAGGGAAAAATAATATTGGATATTTGTCCTACAAATTTAATCTCTCCCTCTAGGGTCTCTGTATCAAACAACATGGAAAAGTACTCCACATTTATGTAAGGTCTTTTTTATGTAAGGTCTTTTTTCCCCCACATGGATAGAGTCCACCATAAGATGTCCTTTGTCCCTTCTTGCTATACTTGAAAAAAAAAAATGTTAGTCATTTCTTTCTCATTAAGCCCCAAGTATAAACTCATCCATACGATCATACTAGACAAATTAAGAGAAACAGTCCTAAACTGTGTTGAATAAGTACTGAGGAGCCCCAATTGGAATTGGAGATCCATCTACCACGACTTCCCTTCTTTCCAAATGCATGCCTCCCAAAAAATCTTGCTTACTTTTCCCTGGTCAGATTTGCCAAAATTTGATCAAGTATGGAGACAACATAGGTAGTATGCAATAGCTCTTACTTCCTCTCAGGAACTTCTGAATCCTTCTTCCTCCAACTCCACCACAGCCAAGTAACACCATTCAGTTATTTACTCTGCTTTTAGAATAATCTTCCAATTAATAAATCTGATCCTGTTTCTCTTCTGCACAAGAAGTATTACACAATAAAATTCAAACTCTTCAAGATCACACTCATGGTTCTCAGACATCTGGGCTCCACCTACCTCCAGATCTTAACTTTTACTGTCCTTTCTCATTGCTTTTATATTGCATTCAAACCAGACTGCTTGCAAATCCGTTAGCGGGCCTGGGTTTTCATGCTTTTTTTTTTAAGCTTTTCTACTTGAAATGAACACTTGAAATCAACACTTGCAAAACTACTTATTGAGTCTATAATTTAAAATCTTATCAATCTCAAGTCTCATGTTCATCATGGGCCTACATTATTCCCTATTAGAGATAATCCCTCCTGACTTTTTAATCCCACTAGAAAACAATAATCCACTCTCCCTTTTTATTGTAGTTACAGGTATATGGTTAACTGCTACATTGCAGTCCAATGAATGTTGCCTTACTAAAGGCATATTCACACTCTTCATGTCTTATGTTATATTCATGTTCTCCTACAATGCCCCTGGCAACATCACTGGTCATAAAATGGGACCACTTAAAGAAAAATGAAGTGCTCTAACTTATGGTCATCACCAAGACCCAAACACATGAGATACAGCCTCTTCAACCTTTTAGCCCAGCCCATTCACCAGTTTCCTACCACCTAGGGCAAAACAATGATCTGCTCAACTCACAAAATCATGCAAAATAAGCCATTGTTTTAGGTCACTAAGATTTCAGGTGGATTGTTATGCATTCGAGAGATACCTGAAACAGTATGTTTTTCTTTTCCACTGGATTGAAAATGCTTTAAATGGATTCGACGTGGTTTTACTTTGTTGAACAATACTAAGCACAGTTCTTTATAAACTATGTATATTAAATAAATATCTAATTTAATATGTAATAATGTTAAACTCATTATAAATCTAGGTTAGCGTGAGAGATTTTTAATCCCTATTTTAAAATAATAGGAATATCAGTTAACTTTTTTTTAATGTTTTATTTATTTTTGACAGAGAGAGTCAGAGCATGAGCAGGGGAGGGGCAGAGAGAGGGAGACACAGAATCTGAAGCAGGCTCCAGGCTCTGAGCTGTCAGCACAGAGCCCGACGCGGGGCTCGAACTCACAGACCACAAGATCATGACCTAAGCCAAAGTCAAACGCTCAACCGACTGAGCCACCCAGGAGCCCCAGTTAACATTTGTATAGTAATTTAATATGGTTCAAAAATGGATAAAAAGTAGACCAACTCTAGAACTAGTAAACAATTATAGTAATGTTGCATAATACAAGATTAATATACTAAAGTTAATTGCTTTCCTATATGCCAGCAATGAGCCATTGGAATCTGAAATTAAAAACACAACAAAGAAGACTTTTAAAAAAAGAAGAGATATTCCACATTCGTGGAGAGGAAGACTCATTATTGTTAAGATGTCAGTTCTCCTCAACTTGATCTATAGGTGCAACAAAATCCCAGTAAGTTGTTTTGTGAATATCAACAAACTGATTTTAAGTTTATATGGAATGGCAAAGGACCCAGAATAGCCAATGCAATATTTAAGAATAACAAAGTCTGAGAATTCATACTATCTGATTTCAAGATTTACTCTAAGACTACAGATTCTTACATGTGTTTGTGTGGATTGATAGCTCATTTCCTTTCATCACCAAATAATATTACCTTGTATAGATATATCACATTAACCAATTCACATATCAAGGGATATTTTATTTAATTCCAGATTTTGGCAATTATGGATAAAGCTGGGTTTTACAGGTTTTGTGTGGACATAAGTTTTAAACTCATGAAAGGAGCATAGAATAATGTTTGATCAAAAAGCTGTGCACCCTGTGGCCCAGTCAAGCTGATACATAAAATTACTGTATTATGAATTTTTATTACTTATATAATAAAAAGGAAAAATGTATATAATACAAAAATATTTTTCAAATGGACTTTCAATATTTCACCTCTATAAAAGCCATTTGCACAATAATAGCTCCTGATATTTTTCTGGGTGTTTCTGTGAGAGTGTTTTTAGACAAAATTAACATGTGAATCAATAGACCAAGTAAAGCAGATTGTCCTCCCTACTGTGGGTGGGTGTCATCCAATCAGTTGAAGGCCTAAATAAACAAAAAGGATGACTCTCTTCCCCAAGTGCCTGACTTCTTTTGAACTGGAACATTAGTTTTCTTTTTGCCTTCAAACTTAAATTGAACCATTGGCTCTTCTTGGTTCTCAGGACTTCCAACTCCAACTAGAATTAAACCTTTAGTTCTGCTAGGTCTCCAGCTTGCCAACAACTCACACTACATATAATGGTACTTGCTCTCTTCCATAATTATGTAAGCCAATTCCTTATAATAAATCTCTTTATACACACACACACACACACACACACACTCTATTGACTCTGTTTTTCTGGAGAACCCTATTCATATAGCTAAGTACAAATTAAATCTTGTTGATCAGATGACAAAATTACTTCCTAGTTTTTGCAAAGTCCACTTGCACTGAGGTTCCTCTTTTATTCATTAGGACTGATTTGTGTCTATTCTTTTCCCAAGAAGCCTGACTTCCTTTTCACATATACTTTGATAATAAGATTAGCCTGGGGTGCCTGGGTAGCTCAGTCAGTTGAGCGTCCAACTTCGGCTCAGGTCATGATCTCACAGTTCATGAGTGCGAGCGCGTCGCTCTCTGTGCTGACAGCTCAGAGGCTGGAGCCTGCTTCGGATTCCGTGTCTACCTCTCTGTGCCCCTTCCCCACTCATGCTCTGTCTCTGTCTCTCAAAGATGAATAAACGTTAAAAAAAAAATTCAAAAAAAATAGATTAACCTTTTAACCTTACAATTATTTGTGTAACCTTAAAGAATTTGTTTCCTATAGCACAAGGGACCTACAGCTACATCTTTGTTACTGCCCTAAATATTACAAAATTATCCACAAATTATCTACATTTTTATAGTGTTAACTATAGTTATTTCTGTAAAATTTTTCCTTAAAATATTCCAGACTTACTGTCTTTTAAGTCATAAGCAGTTTTCAGAATTTATATTACTTTCATTTTCATGAGAATTAAAAATAGATGTCAAGTAAGTATGTCTTGCTTGTTTCCTTTCTATAGAGATCTTTTCCAAATTATCTTCTTATCCTATTCCTATCTCCTTTATTCTGTGGACTCCTTTGATAAATCTGTTAGGTTTTCTTTCTTTCTTTCTCATGCACATCTAGGATCAATTCTGGCTTGCCTTTTTTTTTTTAATCTGAAAAATAATGGCTGGAGTTTGGGATCCCCTACAATTAACAATAACCTTCTTTTTAATGACCTAATTCTGAATTTCCTGTTCAGTTTTTCACTAGTTAGAGAAAAATGGGAGATTTCTGACAAGTGTATTGTCTAAAATATTTTTGCTGAAATTATGGAGTCAGGATGAAATTTCCAAGTGCTTTTCTATCTAGCAAGGCTTCTGGTTTAGACACATCTGACATATGCTTTACAACTTGCTTTAAGCTTTTTCCCTTACTGTTTAAACTCTGAGTTGGTAAAATGTATTTACTATTAATGAGGGTTTACTATTAGCTTATGAAATGTGGAAAAATAATGTGCAGATTGCTTGAAAAAAAAAAGTATTATAGATTTACATTTACTCATTGTTTTGCCTTAGATTCCAAGAAGCTCAGTGATAAGTAAATTGCTCTACTACATTATTATTTTTTTTAAAAAACTAACTTTGTCAAATGCTTTTTCTGCATCAATTGTGAAAATCAGATGGTTCTTATCCTTTCTTTTATTAATGTGGTGTATCACGCTGATTGATTTGTGAATATTGAACCAACCCTGCAGCCCAGGAGTAAATCCCACTTGATCATGGTGAGTAATTCTTTTAATGTACTGTTGAATTCGATTTGCTAGTATCTTGTTGAGAATTTTTGCATCCAGGTTCATCAGGAATATTAGCCTGTAATTCTCCTTTTTAGTGGGGTCTTTGTCTGATTTTGGAATCAAGGTAACACTGGCTTCAAAGAATGAGTTTGGAAGATTTCCTTCTAATTTTATTTTATTTTTTTGTAACATTTTGAGAAGAATAGGTATTAACTCTTCTTTAATGACTAGTAGAATTAAATTCTGCCATTTACAACAATGCAGATGGAACTCGAGTGTATTATGCTAAGTGAAATAAGTCAGTCGGAGAAAGACAAATATCATATGATTTCATTCATATGTGGAATTTAAGAAACAAAACAGATGAAAATAGGGGAAAGGAAGGAAAAATAAGACACAGAGAGGGAGGTAAACCATAAGGGACTCTTAAATACAGAGAACAAATTGAGGGTTGCTGGAGGGGCAGTGGGTGGGTGGATGGGCTAAATGGGTGATGGGCATTAAGGAAGGTACTTGTTGGGATGAGCACAGGGTGTTATATGTGAATGATAAATCATTGGGTTCCGCTTCTGAAACCAATACTACACTGTATGTTAGCTTACTTGAATTTAAATAAACAAATTTTTAAAAATAGTAAAATTAAAAAGTTAAAAAAAAAAGAGTAGCTTATCCTTAGCTCTTTTCTAATCGCATTTCTGGGCCATTATATCCTAATTAGAATTTGCTACATACATATGAACATTATCAGCCTCCATAACTTTTGTTCAATTTGGTGGTATATTTAATTAATAAAACAGAAGTATTTATAAAGGAAACATGAGTATATTCTTTACAGGTAAATACGAAATAAAATTCACATTGAGATCGTTTTCCTTACATACAACAAAAAAATAAGAAACATACTGTAAAATAGTGCCTGCTATGATTCCAAGAATTTCTGAAACATTATACTGGTATGAACAATAAGCAAAGCCTTCCAAACACCCTCAGCCCCTAAAAAATGCATCATCATATAAACTTTGATCAAGAACTTAACATCCAAGAGCATTTTCTTCAAGTATGATAAAAGAGGACTTCCCTCTATTATTAAATGACTCTTTATCCTTCATAAATTCAGTTTGATTTTTATAGAACAAGTATATTTAGAATTATTTTTTAAAGTGATAATATTATACAAGTGCCTTATCATATAGGAGCTTTTATGCCTACTAGAGAAATAAATGGCTATCTCTTACTTTAACTAACATGAGGCTGTTAGGCCAACCAACTCTACATGTAGATACAGGAAATTCAAATTTTGCCTCTGATGGGTTTAGCTGACCTTACTACATGCCTTTTTCTCAGACAGGATTATAGCAACACGTTTAAAAAATATAAAGGTTATTTTTAAATTCATTTTCTTTGTTACATTTTTAGAATTCAAAGTCATGGAGCTATTCTTGACTTCATATTCCCACATCTCTTTTCACTTCTAGAGACAGAAGTTATCATAGGGAAATATTCTTTGACAGCTAAAACCCAGGCTTAATATTCTATTTCCTGTGAAGAGAGATTGGATTATATAAATGTGACATGTGTCAAATGGCAATTTCAAACATTAAAAGTATTATCTTACTTGGAGGCCACCACCTCTGAATTTAAAGAAGAAATTTTTTAATTATTTAATAATATTAAACATCATATTTTGATCGCCAGTCATTCTACATTTTATACCAAAGTCCGTGTTGTGAATGTTTGATATCAGCTGTAAATACATGAATGCTGTGGTTTCAGCATGTGGCCAAACTCCAAGTCACATTTTGTCTTTTTGGGGTTTGGGCATTCACAGCATGTTGTTTTCAACAGAATTAGAACTCCAAGTCTGTGCTCGACACAGTGCCAAATCTGCAAACAAACTCTTCCAACACATAAAATGCAGTAATGACCCTGACAGTGATGACTTTGACGTAGCCCAAATGAAGACAGCTAGAGCTGTGTGCCCTTTAAAAGCAGTCAAAACTGTTCAACATCAAGAAGAAGAAAAAAAAAAAAAAAAAACAGAAGTTGTCACAATGCAAATGTTTACTCAATTTAAGTATACTCTACTATAACCAAATATACAAATAACTGATCTGAGTTGACTAATGTTTTGTGTATATAGAAGGGTAGGCATTTTTCGAGAAACACAATGAATTGACAGTGATAACTTACTGCAGAACATCAAAATAGGTGAGATAAAGGAAATAAATAATTTTCAACCAGTTTCCTTAGCAACTAACCAATTGACATAAAAAAGAAAAGGATTTGTTCTGTCTGCTTTGAACTATAAGCTGCTACATAATTTGCCTATTATAGACTTCATAGAGGAGTATCTGATATATAGGCTTTTTTCCATTACCTCAATGTCCAAAAGTCCTGGGATTTTATCAACTTATATTTAAAAACAATCTTTTCTATCCACTATTTCGACTGAGACTATAAGAAACATAAACAAAACCAGAGAATTTCACTGGATTTTTACTATTATACTGAAATACCTGATTTACCTTTATTGTTTGGAATTGCATGAACATGACAAAAGTCACGGTGAAAATATCTGGATTTGCATTTCTATGAGAAATGTGATGGGAAGACAATTTTGCAATAGTGGTAAAAAGAGAGGATCTTGGCCACACCGTGATGAGCCAGAATCTGTTTGTAAGTGCCAAGTGAGAAGTGTCTCCATGCTACATGGGGATGGGCAATGGACAGTCAGAAGGATATTCAACCCCAAAGCAGCAGCCAACAACACATATCTCTGGGAAATGTCACACAGAAAATGACATAAAATCCTGGGATGCAGTTGGGTGCAGAGAACATGCATACAGAATAACGTACAAAAAAAGAATTAAAAGATTGGTGGCTTTTGATTCTCAACAAAACATGGAATTCAGAGAAATACCTTCATTTGGATTTGGATTTGCTGTTTTGCTTTTCATTGTTACAAGTTTTTCATTAGCATACTCTCTTTATGAATACAGCAAAATATACAGGATTTCATTTTTAAATCACAGTGCATTTAGGTGTCTATTAATAGTTTATAAGAAAATTATTTTTTGTTCAACTACATGATTTACACTTTAATTTTACTGTGTACATAATCTGACACACAATGAAGGTTAAAAAGTGCTTCCCCAAACCACACTTTTAATCAAAGCCTAGAATCCTCAGGGGCAATTGTTAAAAATGAAGGTTTCTAGAGCTCTCTAAAGGACTGATTAAATAAGTTCCTTGGAAACCACTGTTTGACATCACCAACTGTAAACTCTCTAGCATCACACTGTAGAGAACATACCGACGCACTTACTATCGGTGTGCATACATGGTCTGGAGTTATATTTTTCATTTGTTACTTGATATAGGCCTTTCTGTATCTTCATTTAATGCTTGACTATCTTTTTAAATCTTGGGAACAGAAAAAGAGTTTTTTTCTTAAGTTTTTTATGTTAATTCCAGTTAGTTAACATAGTGTTATATTACTTTATATTAGTTTCACTTATAGTGATTCAATACTTCCATAAGAAAGAAACTTTAATGATTGTTTTCTGTAAGTCAAAATCAATCCCAAGGAAATGGATGAAGCATTCTCATAGGACAGGTGCAGTTTCCGAAGTGTAATCCTTTATTAAGGTAAAAAAAAATCCTTCAGGATATAAAAATAAAAGGGATTAGTTTACCCTGAATTATTGGATAAATGTTTAAGACTTTTGCCTTGATCTTAGGGATATGGAATTGATGATCACACATATACTCCATCTTTTCCAGGATTCCATCATTATGGAAGAACCTGGTGGCCTCCTTAACATTTTGAAGATTAAATATATCCCAATTATTAATAGCTCTATTAATATCTATGTGTCTGGGACATTCAAAAATTTATCTATGCCAGTTTTCAAAAACACCTGTGTTTCTATAACCATCCTTGAATACTAAGTCTACAAATGTATTACATCCTATACAAAGAACTGCCATGCTCAAATTTTCAGTGTTTCATTGGTTCAGGTTTTCCTTTAGCCACACCTTTTGTAATTCTGTAATTGTGCCATGTTCTTGACCTTTTTAGACAGAGGAATTCCCATAAATGTGATAGCTCTATGAGAGCCTTTAAACAAACCCCACCTCATTGAAAAATATAGTTATTCTACTCTTAACTGTTCTTAATTTGGCCACAGGTCCTTTGGATACCAATACTTAAATTAAATATTGTTATTTTGTTAACTAGACAGCAGTTTAATGGAAAAAGTATTACCCCTAGAATGCAACACTGCCATTTCAAGCAATTACCTAGTTCTACGTCTCCTTCATCTATAAAATGGGGCTGATGTGACCTCTTGCCTACCTTGACAGTTTTAAGGGAAAAATGGGAAAATAAATATAAAATTGCTTTTAAAAGATTATTTTGAATGGTGCTCATAAATATAAATACCAGTTAGTCTGAATTTGAAGTTAACACATAACTTGCCCTCTACTAAACCACTGACCAACAACTATGTACTTGCTTTTCATGAAAAGGATATCCATGCCTATGGGAAAAGCACTAGAAATTGGTTAAAATCTAGCCCTGCTCCTCAGTGATAGGCCAGTTCACTCCATTTCTTTTAATTTCGGCTTTATTATCAAAGCGTAGGAATTATGATGGAAATAGTGCTGCGAGACTCGGAAACTATATTCAGAGACTGAACTTATGAAAAATTCAAAAATAACAGATGAAGTCAGAAATGACCAGTCTTAAGGAAGAATAAAATATGTAAGGTAAGAAAGTGTAAACTGAGAAATGCAAAAATAAGTTGCCTTTTCACACATATAAATACACGCACATCTTCATCCCTTCTAGGTTCCATGTAGGAAGTTAGTCAAGAGAGAATGGTCATTCGAGCAGAGGGCTCAAGGATGAGAGGAAACCTGCCATAGAAAGACAAGGGGAAGGAGCATTCCTGAAATAGAGGAAACGGCTAGTGTAAAAGCTGTGGGTAGGAAGTAAGCTTGCCTCAAGGTAGGTGGAGGCCAGCACACTTAGGGTCTTGTAATAGGAAGCCACTGGGGCAGTAAGCAGGAGAGTGACACAGTTTAAAACTCAAAAGATTACTCAAGCTGTTCTGTGACAATGAACAATACAGAGACAGGTGACAGCGAGGAAGCCCAATTAGGAGCCACCTGTGATAATTCAGGCCAACAATAATGGTGGCTGGGCCAGGGTGGTAGCTTGGAGGAAGGAGGAAGCAGCTGGTTGTATACATTTTCAAGTTGAGCTAATATGACTTACTGATGGATTGGTTCATACTCAGATGCCCAGTAGACACTATGGGCATCAGTGAAAGGCTTTGGGACCAAATACCCACAGTGCCCCTTGTTAGCTGGCAGCGTGATTTGACCAGGGTTCATTTTCCTTATTTGTAGGATAAACATGAAATAATAGCACCTATCTCAAAGGTTTGTCACAAGACAAAATGAAATAATCCATAAAGGCTTTCAGCCTAATAAAGGCTAGCTATTATTATCACCATTATTCTAATTATTACCATTTTCCACCAATGATTGTATTAAGCCTTAGGATTGATCTCTCGGCTACTGACCTTCTTGTCCTCCATCCTCTTCAGATTGCTCTTTCTCAAATATAAATTTCGTGGCTCTGTCCTGCTGAGAATCTTCAGTGGTTCCTCATTCAGATAAAATTAACTCTTGGGAATAGTATATTTGGTCTTTGGTAACCTGACTCCTTTCTTACCTCTGTCACCTCTTCAACCCACCTCTCACTTTGTCTTTTGGTTTTAAGGAGATATTTATAGCTCCTTAAGGAGGTAACAGGTCTTATTTCTTTCCTGCCTGTGCCTTTTCTTATGCTTTTCTCTCTGCCTGAAATGACCTTTTCTGGTGTCCTTCTCTGAACTTTTTAGAGTTTAACTTGAGTGTAGCTTCCTGACGTTACAATGTGATACAGAGTCCTCTCTTAAGAGGGCCCATGACATCTGATCTAGATTATAAATTCTAAACAAGAAAAACTGCTATGATATCAAGCTTGGTCCAGTGTGGAGCACGTAATGTATGCTCAATAAATGTTCAGAGATTTGTACTTTAAAAAAAATCTTAAAACATAAAACCTGTTCCTCTTTTGACATCCTTTTGACCAGAGGAAGACCTTCTGATATGACACCCATGATTGCTGGGATTCTCAGCGTTCATAAAAGAATGTTAACTCTACTCACACATCATATATGACATATGCTTGTGAATTCAGCTGGCATTAGCTGCATGAAGTTAGTTTTCAGAGACTAGCCCACTGGACCAGATAATATTGTATATACTCCTCTATCAGTCTAGATCAATCGAGAAATGTGAATTCAAACTATTTCATTTTTACCCCATCCAAATTATTTTTACTTAAAAGGAGCTCCAGTGTCATGACATCAACATGTACTGGGGATTATTAAAACAGTCTTTGAAACACTTAAGAATATTGACCCTAAAGTTGTGGGAAACACTTTTACACAATTACTACTTTAGGTTGAATGGCAAGAGAAATCCCTACATTATCATACTTCATACTTCATCTTGTGAAATTGCTCACATTAATTTTCTTATATGGTAATTTGCTTATTAATCAGAATGCCTTAGTCTCATGCATTGCTAGTTATCTTAGAACCAAATCTGTACCACTCTCATAGTAAGTATAGAGATTACAATAGTGTAGTGTTTTTTGGTTTTGGTTTTCTTGCCTAATTCTTAATCTATTGTCCCCACCCTATTCTACTTTCTCCTTTTGTCTTACCTCAAATTATGAATCCTGGTATTAATCAGTAACACTAGTTATAATAGAGAGTAACAAATATGCTGTGGAATCTCTCATATGCATAGAACCTTATCTCATATTGACATGCACAGTCTAGGAAAGGTGACTCCAGCAGACTGAGCCTACCTCCAGGTGGTCATTCCAGAACCCAGCTAACTGAGCCTTTGCCATCTCCATTATGTGGCTTTCGATGTAAACAGATGCCATTGTTACCCCCATTCAATAGGAAGAGAAAAAGAACGCGGAGGTATAGACATAGAACTTTCTTATGGCCAGGCCTGAAAGGGATCCCCACCACTTCCGTTCACAGTCTCTGGCTAGAACTCAGGAAAATGGCCTCACCTACCTGCTTTGGGGGCTTGGATATACAGTCTAATTATGAGCCCAAAGAAGAACCCAATGTCAATTTGTTAAACAGCTAGCAGTATCTTCTACAAACATATTGGCAAGTCTCAAACCCTTACTAGACAAGCAGAATAAGATTAAATAAAAGCACCCATATGGAAGAATGTTTTTAAAACATTCATAATAGAAGCAGAATATTAGGTTAAAAACTCAAGTTAAATGATGTAGGATAGAAAAGTCATTAATCTCCCTAAATTTCAAAATTTGTTACACTTAAAGAAAATTAAACACTTAAGAAAATAAATATTGAATGTTATTTATTTATATTTTTTAAATTTTATTTTAAAGAGAGTGGAAAAGTGGAAGAAAAGGGAAAAGGGAGAGAGAGAGAGAAAGGGAGTGAGAGAAAGAGAGAGAGAGAGAGAGAGAGAGAGAGTCTCAAGTAGGCTCCATGCTCAGCATGGAGCTCAATCCCACAACCCTGGGATCATGACCTAAGTCAAAATCAAGAGTTGGGACACTCAACCAAATGAGTCACCCAGGCACCCCAAATGTTCTTTTTTTTTAGATTAAGAAAATGTTTCTTCATTTTGGAAACGAAAACATTACTAAAACTGAATTTAATTTAGTGTACGGTGTGAACATTTTTTATAGAGCATATTTTTCTCAGAATAAGACTGACTATTGATTTGTGCATACAGAATTTTACTGGAGGATGAACATATTTTCCTAGTAATGCCATTGTGTTATACTGTCTTACTCATTTTAGAGAACGAGTCAAATGAAGAACAAACCACTTTTTACATAAGATAGGGATATCTTATACACCTAAATTATATGATGTACTTAGAGTAATCAAAATCATGAAGACAAAAAGTATAATGGTGGTTTCCAGGACGGAGAAAGAGGAGACTGGGTATGGTTTCAGCTTCGTTTCAACTTCACAAGATGAAAAGAATTAGGGAATGGATGGTAGTGATGGTTGCACAACAATGTGAATATATTTCACATCACTGAACTGTACATTTAAAAATGGTTAAGATTGTAAATTTTATGTTACGTGTATTTTAACTCCATTTAGAATAAGAAGAGGAAGGGGCGCCTGGGTGGCTCAGTCGGTTAAGCTTCCAACTTGGGCTCAGGTCATGATCTCATGGTCTGTGAGTTCCAGCCCTGCATCGGGCTCTGTGCTGACAGCTCGGAGCCTGGAGCCTGCTTCGGATTCTGTGTCTCCTCTCTCTGCCTCTCCCATGCTCATGCTCTCTCTCTGTGTCTCAATAACAAATGCACATTAAAAAAAGTTTTAAAAAGGAGAAGGAGGAGGAGGAGAAGAAGGAGAAGAAACCTAAAGAATAACACATGAAGTAGTGGTTAATTTGGTATTTAAAATATGGGCAAAACCCCTATATAAATATCAGCAAAGTGAGCCATGAACTATATTGAAAGCCTAAGGTATTGAGACCAAGAAAGTTTTCATGCTAGAAATGCAAAAAGACCGCAATTTATTAAGAAAACTACTAAGGAGGGCCCCTGGGTGGCTCAGTCAGTTAAGCGTCCAACTCTTGGTCATGATCTCATGATTCATGAGATTGAGCCCCTTGCCTGGCTCCACACTGATAGAGCAGAGCCTACTTGGGATTCTCTCTCTCCCTCTCTGCCTCTCCTTACTCTCCAAATAAATAAATAAATAAACAAACTTTAAAAAAAAAGAAAAAGAACTAACGAACAAATATCAACAGATTAAAGGAGAGAAGCCTCTGATCATCTTAATAGATACTGAAATTGCAATTGATAGAATGCAACCTATGCTCCTTTAACAAAATCCTAATCAGATAGAGATACGAGGAAACCTCTCTAAGTTGCTGAAAGCATATTTGGCATAAACCACTGGAGCCTCTGACATTATCACTGTCAAGGTGTTTCTTACTCAGGGCTTGATCCCTGTGAGCTAACATCAATCTTTTCTGTAGGCTCAGCTTCGTCATTGGTTCTGTTTCTCAAACAGATGAAACAATGGCTGCAGAAGATGTAGAAGGCTTCGGTCAGGTAGTTTCTAGAATCAAACACAACGCCATTTTAAAGCTCTGATAGGAATCACATATAATTTCAAAGTCACTGCTTTGTGACATTGCTTAGGTATTTATTGCAACTAATTTTGCACTAAGTGGAAAGGCTATATTTTTTCCTTCTTTCCCAATAATTCTTTAACTGACCCCCTTAGTTAGAAAAGGAGGTGCATTTTTCCTGTTCAGTGTACACTTTTCCCCCATATATTTACGAAACACAGAAGCATGGACGGGGTGTGTGCTCAGAAAACGAGCCATGGTCTGCGGGCAAGGGAGAAACCAAACACTTGAGCTAGACCACCACCTTCTGTGAAACAAAAGAAAGGCTTCCAGTTGCCAACATGGTGAGTTGCAAGAACCAGAGAAGACATAAAAGCTTAAGAATTCTGCCAAAAGAACACAAGAAGAGCGGTGTAGGTGTGCTGATATGAAAAAAGGAAGCCTCAGTCAATAACAACACCATCAAACAGAATACCCTGTCCAAAGGTAACTAACAAAGACTTAAATAGGTGTCCGCTACTTCAAATGTAAAGACAGTCATACCAAACTACAAGAAACATGAAAAATAAAGGAAACGTGTCATCACAAAAAGAAAATAATAATTTTCCAATACTGAGGTTGTCTTCCCAGCTGTGCTTGTCATAGTTAGAGTCGAATTCTTGTTTCTCTCCAGCAGCATTCAGAGTACTGACTGAGGCATGACCTCCATGTCTGAGGAGAAGAGGGCAAAAAAAAAAAAAAGAAAGCAAATAAAAATTTCAAAGGGCATTAAAGGGACACAGCCCCTGCTGACTGCTTCAGGACTTCAACAGGAAGTCTGTACACGAGACCCTGGGAGTAAGTCACTCGAGGATCACCCCCCACAAGAGGCATCCCCAACACCTGAGTGCTAAACCCAAACCTTCCCCCAACTCAGGCTTGCTCCCAGGTGCTGCAGTGAGCAGGTCTGGTAACTAGAATGCTCTCAGAAAAACCGACCAGGGTCTGTTTCCCAGCAAGGGAAAACTCTGCAGTAAACTGGTGCTTTAGTGCCACCCTCTGGAAAACAAAAAGAAGTTTCCTAGCAGCCAGCCTGGTAAATTGTAAGAACACAAGGATACATAAAGTATTTAGAATTCTGCTACAAGAGGCAGACAGGAGTGGAGCAGGTCTACCCACGCAAATCCTAAACAGCCCCAGAAAAGCAACAACAAGGAACGGTGCCACATCTGAATAAGACTAATCAAGGAAGTATGCCATCACCAGAAGGAAAATAATAATTCACAACAACTGAGTTCAAATCCATGGAACATTGTGATCTAGGTGATAAAGAATTCAAAATAGCTGTTTTGAGAAAACACTAACTCAGAAAGATATCTGCACCTTCATGTTCACAGCAGCATTATTTACAATAGGCATAGACATGGAAACAACCCAGGTGTCCATCAACTGATGAATGGATAAAGAAATTGTGGTACAAATAGACACAAGCGAATATTATTTAGCCATTATAAAACACACACACACACACACACACACACACACACAAGGAAATCCTGCCATTTGCTACAACATGGATGAACTTTGAGGGCATTATGCTAGGTAAAATAGAGAAAGGCAAATACTGTATGATCTCACTTATATGTGGAATCTAAAACAAATAAGCAAGGAAAAAACACACCAAACTCAGAAAAAGATATGATCTGTGGCTACTAGAAGCAGGAAACTAGGAAGACAGGGAAAGGAGGAAGCTTGTCCAAAGATACAAACTTCCAGTTACAAGATAAATAATTACTAGGGATGTAATGTACAACAGTTAACACTGCTGTATAATATACAGGAAAGTTAAGAGAGAAAACCCTAAGAGTTCTCATCAAAAGGGAAAAAGAATTTTTCTTTATTTCTCTTTTTATTGTGTCTATATGAGATGATGGATACCAACTAAACTTATTGTAATAATTTCACAATATATGTAAGCAAAACTATTACATGGTATGCCTTAAACTTATACAATGATGTGTGTACATTATAGTTCAATAAAACTGGAAAAATCAAATCAAAAAATAGCTGTTTTGAAAAAAAAACTTAATGAGCTACAGGAAAACTCAGCTCAATGATATAAGGAAAAAAATACATGACCAAAATGGGCTCATTACTAAAGATATAGAAACTGTAAAAAGAACCCAACAAATTCTGGAGCTGAAGAATTCAGTGAATGAGGACAGGTTTCAAGATGGTCGTGTAGGAAAATCCTGAGCTCATCTCCTCTCACAGACCCAACAAATCCACAACTACATATGGAATAATTCCCTCTGAAGGGAACTAAGAAACTGAATCAATAGAGCCTCTCAAACAAAAGACAGCAAGCACCTAGAGAGGTGAAAGGGGGTCCTTAAGCCTCTGCATAGGAGAGAAAAAAAAACCCAAAACACATGGATTTGAAAAATAACAGGGAATATATCCAGGAAAACTATAAAACTGAAAGGAAAGGAAACCCCACTCTTAAAGGACTCAGGCACAGACCCCCTCAACCTAGAAACCAGCATTAAAACACCATATTGAAACACCCATAGACCATAGGTGATGGAGACCCCCTGACTAATCTTGGAGCACCTGCTGAAGTGGGAGGAGGTGACTGGGACTCCCTTGGGGACTGAGACACTGGTAGCAGCCATTTTTGCTGTATTTTTCTGCTATGCTGATCCTGGAGCTGGCAGGCAACATTTTGAAATCCTTCCTTTGGACTAACCAGGTGGCCTGCCCCACTGGAAGCTGTGCACAACCACAAACTTTGGCTGGAACTATTGTTGACAAGACAATTTCACACCCAGCATATCCACAGCAGTCACAACCAGGTTTCCTAACCGGCCAGGTTGGGGTCCCACCCCCCCACACACCAGCACGGCCTCAACAGTCATGGACAGACCATGCAGCCAGCCCGGCTAGTCCCACAAGTCAGTGCACCCCCAGCAGTCACGGCCCCACCACAACAGCAGGGCTCCATAAGAAATACTAAAGGGACCTCTTTAAGTGGAAACGAAAGGGCCACTGCTAGAATTAAGAAAATAGATGAGAGGAAAAAATCTCCCAACAAAGGCAAACATACAATAAAAGTAGTGGATCAATCACTTATAAAATTAGTGTGAAGGTTAAAAAACAAAAATAGTAAAATCAACATCACTGCAATAACTAGCTAAGGGATACGCAAAATCAAAAGACTTAAAATTTGCCAAAAACATAAAACATGGGGGGATAAAATTGTAGAGCTTTTAGAATGCATTGAAACTTAAATGACCACCAATCTAAAATAGACTGCTATATACACAGGCTGTTATACATGAGCCTCCTGTTAACCACAAACAGAAACACCTATGATAGATACACAAAAAATATAGAGAATAGAAGCGAAACATTACACCAAAGAAACTTATCAAATCATAAGGGAAGAGAACAAGAGAAGAAGAAAAGAACAGAGAACTACAAAAACTATCAACGACATGGTGTACGTACCTGTCATGACGTTAACACCTTAAATGTAAATGAACTAAATGCTTCAATAAAATAAATAAATAAATAAATAAATAAATAAATAAATGAATAAATAAGGTGAATGAATGGATTAAAAAAAAAAAGACCCAATTGGGGCGCCCGGGTGGCTCAGTCAGTTAAGCATCCGACTTCGGCTCAGGTCATGATCTCACAGTTGGTTAGAAGACGTCCAAGTTTGGCAAAGCTAATAAATTATTACCTGTACCCCATTATCTCAGTGTGAAATGTTCTCCAAGATACTTTATAATGAAATTATCAAATATCAACAATAAAGAACAAATCCTAAAGGCATTCAGAGGAAAAAAAAAAAGTGTGTAAGTTACAAAGGAACCACTATTAGTCTATCAGTGAATATCCTGTCAGAAACCCTACAGGCCAGAAGACTGTAATGATATGCTCAAAATGTTAGAAGACAGTAATTGCCATCCAAGGATAGTCTATGGCAAATTTTGCCTCAGATATGAAGGAGAAATAAAGACATCCCCAAACAAAAGGTGAAGGAGCTGATCGCCACTAGACTCACTTTATAAGAAAAAATAAAATGAGTTCTTAAAGCTGAAATAAAAAGATGTTAATCAGCAACATGAAAACATATGAAAGTATATAACACAACTGGCAAAAGTGAAAAATATATTGTCAAATTTAGAAAAGTTTAATTCTATAAAAGGGTAGTGTGTTAACCATTTAACTCTGATATAAAGATTAAAGGAAAAAAGAATATTAAAAAATGACTATAGTTATTTTAATTTGTTAACAAACACACAACATAAAAAGAGGTAAACTGTGACATCAAAAATATAAAAGGGGAAACTATATAAAAGGGAGGAGTAAAAGAGTAAAGCTTTCGTAGACTATTGAAGATAAGTTGCTACCATCATAAAATGGACAGTTTTATCTATGAAATGGTTTATGTAAGTCTTATGGCAAAAGACTTACATAAGGCAAAAATCTAGAGTAGATTCACAGAAGATTTAAAAAAAGAGGAGGAACAGAGCATACCACATGTAAAATCACCAATTTACAAAGGTTGGCAGAAACAGAAGGAAAAAGAAACAATACAAATACAAAATAGCAAGAAAGCAATCAACAAGAATACATTAGTAAATCTTTATGTATCAATAATTATCCCATGTAAGTGGACTGAATTCACAATCAAAAGGCACAGAGTGGCTGAATGACTTAAAAAAAGGGGGTGGGGGGAGTGCCTGGGTGGCTGAGTCAGTTAAGCGTCCGACTTCAGCTCAGGTCATGATCTCACGGTTCATGAGTTCAAGCCCCGCGTCAGTCTCTGGACTGACAGCTCAGAGCCTGGAGCCTGCTTCAGATTCTGTGTCTCCCTCTGTCTGCCCCACCACCGCTTGCACTCTTGTCTCTCGCATTGTCTCAAAAATAAATAAACATTTAAAAAAATTAAAAAAAAAAAAAAAACCAGATCCAAGTATATGCTGCCTACAAGACATTCACTTTGATTTTAAGGACACAGGCTGAAAGCGTAGGGATGGAAAAAGGCATTCCATGCAAGTAGAAACCAAAAAAAAATAAAATAAAATATGTGTAACCAAAGTTTGACAAAATACACTTAAATCAAATGGTAAAAGACAAAGATCATTACATAATGATAAAGAGGTCAACTCATCAAGAAGATATAATAATCAAAAATATATATAAACCCCAGCATCAGAGTATGTAAATATATTAAGCAAATGTTAACAGACCTGAAGGGAGAAAGACACAATAATACAACAATTGTAGGAGACCTCGGTACCCCACTTTCAGCAGTGTATAGAAAACCCAGAGAGAAAATCAACAAGGAAATATTGGACTTGAACCATACTTTAGACCAAATGAACCTAACAGACATTAATAAAACATTCTATCCAGCAGCAACACAATACACATTCTTCTCAAATATACATGGAACATTCTCTAGAACAGATCATATGATAGAATGCAAAATAATGGTCTTAACAAAGTTAAGAAGAATGATATCATGCCAAGTATTTTTCTGATGATAATGGTATGAAACTAGAAATCAAAACACAAGGAAAGCTGTAAAATCTACAACTGTGTGGAAACTAAACAACATACTTCTAAACAACCAATGGGTCAAAGAAGAGACCAAAAGATAAATCAAAAAATATTTTGAAACAAATGAAATGGAAACACAATATACCAAAATTTATGAGATGCTGCAGTTCCTAGAGAGAAGTTTATAGTAATAAATAAATATATTAAGAAATTAGAAAGATTTCAAATAAACAACTTTACACCTGAAGGAACTAGAAAAAGAATACACTAGCAGACTGGATATAGAAAAAACGTACCTCGACATAATAAAGGTTATATATGACAAATCCACAGCACACAACATACCAAATGAAAAATGAAAGCTTTTCCTCTAAGATCAAAAACAAGACAAGGATGCTCGCTCTCACCACTCTTATTCAACATAGTACTGGAAGTCCTAAGTAAAGCAATTAGGCAAGACAAAGAAATAAAAAGCCTCCAAACCAGAAAAAAAAAAAAAAAACCTGAGTAAAATTGTCATTGCAAATGATACAATTTTGTATGTAGAAAAACCTAAAGACTTAACCAAAAAACTATTGGAACTAATCAAGAATTTAATAAAGTTACAGGATATAAAATCTATATGCAGAAATCAGTTGCATTCCTATACATCGAAAAACATGAAACATATGAAAAGGAAATAGAGAAAACTATCCAATTTACAACATAGTCAAAAACAATAAAATATCTAGGAATAAGTTTAACCAAGGAAGTGAAAGATCAATAAAACAAAAGCTACAAGACTATGCTGAAGAAATCAAAGAAGATATAAATAAAAAGATATCCGTATCATGGATTGGAATAATTAAAATTGTCAAAATGTCAATACTACCCAAAGCCATCTATAGATTCAGTACAATCCCTATGAAAATTTCAATGGCACTTTCACAAAAATAGAAAAAACAATCCTAAAATGTTATGGAACCACAAAAGACCCTGAATAGCCAAAACAATCATGAAAAAGCAAAATAAAGCTGGAGGCATCACACTTCCTGGTTTCAAACTATAATACAAAGCTGTAATAATTAAAACAGTAGAGTACTGACATAAAAATAGACACACACAGCAGTGGAACAGAATAGAGAGCCCAGGAATAAATCCCTGTGGATATGGTCAATTAATACAAAAAGGAGGCAAGAGCACCCAAAGAGGAAAGGATAGTGTCTTTGACAAATGGTGTTGGGAAAACTGAATACACACATGCAAAAAGATGAAATTAAACCCCTCTCTTATGCCACTCACAAACATTACTTCAAAAAGGATTAAAGACTTAAATATAAGACCTGATACTATAAAACTCCTAGAAGAAAACACAGAGAAGCCCCTCAACGTTGGTCTTGACAATGACTTTCTGGATATGACACCAAAAGCACAAACAACAATAGCAAAACCAACAAGTCAGACTGCCTCAAACTTAAAAGCTCTGCACAGCAAAAGAAACAGTCAACAAAATGAAAATGCAACCTATAGATAGAATGGGAGAAAATATTTGCAAGCCAAATATCAAGTAAGGGGTTAATACCCAAAATATGTAAAGAACACGTGTAACTGAAAAACGCAAAAACAATCCAACGAAAAGCAGGGCAGATGAACTAAGTAGATATTTTTTCTAGAGAAATCCAAATGACCATCAGGTACTTGAAAAGATGCTCAACATCACTAATCATCAGGGAAATGCAAATAAAAACGGCAACCACATAACACCTCACACCTGTTAGAACAGCTATCATCAAGAGGACCAAAGGTACAACATGTTGCTGAGAATGTGGAGCAAAGGGAACACTTGCACTCTATTGGTGGGAACGTTAATTGGTTCAACCACTATGGAAAACAGTACAGAGGTTCTTTAAAAAATTAAAAATAGATCTCTCACGTGATCCGGCAATTCCACCTCTAAAGAAATGAGAACAGGATATCGACGAAATGTACGCAGTCCCGTGATTATTGAAACATTATTCACAATACCCAAGATATGGGAACAACCCAAGTGTCCATCAGTGGATGAGCGAATAAAGAAGATGTAATAAAAATGGGATAATTTTGTATATTAAATTAATTGATTTTCTAATGTTGGCCCATCCTGTCATTCCCAGATAAGTACTGCATGGTCATGATGTATTATTCTTTTACTTTGAAGTCAAATTCAATTTGAAAATAGCTTATGTAGCATTTGTATCTACGTTGATAGGTTGGTATTTTTATCTTTTGCTGTCTGTAGTAAGTAGTATCTAAGGTAATCCTCAACTATCTCTTCCAATAGGTTCACACTCACATGCAAACCTGTCCCCTTGAGGGTGAGCTGGATTTAATTACTCAGATATAATGAATAGAGTCTATTACCTGAGATGGGATGCCATTTTCAAAGTTAGATAAAAAAGACTATGGCTCTTATTTTGAGTATGCTCTCTCACTCTTTCACAGATGACTTGCTCTTGAGCAAGGCAGTTATCGTGTCATGATACAGTTCTGTGAAGAGGCCCATGTGGCAAAGGACTGAGGCCTGCCAATGACCACATGAGTGGGTTTAGAAAGAAAACTCCCCCAGCCTTCAGATAAAAATACAGCCTCAGCTGGCAGTTTTGTCTACAACCTCACAAGAGACCTTGAGCCAAAGTTACCCAGCTAAGCCACGCCCAGATTCTTGATCCACAGAAGCCATAAAGTAATAAATGTTTGTTGTTTTAAGCCACTACGTTTTGGGGTATTCTGTTATGCAATAATATGTAACTAATACATCGTCCTTGTGACATTTCTATAATGTGGTTATTCTATTTTATAAAATGTGTTGAGTAGCTATCTTATTCTATCATCTGAATTATTCTCATAAAATGGAAATTATCTATTCCTTGAAAACTGTGAATAAATTCTAGCTTGGATGTGAAAAGATAGAACTTTGACTACTTGCAACTTTATCTTATTGGCCAACTTTATTGATTTATACTTCCCTAAAGGTCTCCATTTCATTCAGATATTCAGGGAGTTTGTAGTATTGTGTTATAATATTTAAACTCTTCTCTACCTGTTATTTTAATGGAAAAGAAATAAAGCAAAATAGTAATGATCTTTCAAGTGGTAGAATAATGCATTACATTTATCATCATCTTAATTTAATGGGTTTTCTAATTTTAAAATAAAAAATACTATTTAGAAATCAGAATAAAAAATAAAATGTAACAGAGAGTATACAAGTATCTATGTGTGTATATGTGAATACATATTTGTTTATATACAGAGAAAAAGTTACTAATAACACAAGTATATTCAGTAGAAAAACAAGAGAAGATGTCAGAAACCTGTAAGGTAAGAAGTGAATGGAAAGAATTGGAAACAGAGCATATACTACTATTTTCCTGAGACGAAGGCGGGGACATTGGGGTCTTACATAAAAAGTAAACTAAAGAAAAGAAAGGTTGGGGCTCCTGGGTGGCTCTGTTGGTTAAGCATCTGACTTCAGCTCAGGTCATGATTTCACGGTTTGTGAGTTCAAGCCCCACATCGGGCTCTGTGCTGACAGCTCAGAACCTGGAGCCTGCTTCGGATTCTGTGTCTCCTTCTCTCTCTGCCCCTCCCCCACTCGTGCTCTCTCTCTGTCTCTCAAAAATAAATAAATGTAAAAAAAATAAATAAATAAAATAATTTTTAAAAAAGAAAGGTAATTTTATGTTTTGTTTTTAAAGTACAGGAACTTGAGGATGTTTAGAGACTGCAAATAAGGAAATATTTGATTAAGAAAGATTGCAGCAACAAGAAGGAAAAGAAATCACTGATGCAACAAGGACTCTAAAGCTTTCAACACTACTGAGTACAGGGAAGGAAGATAGACAATTAACACTTGATTATAAATTATTTATTGAGTATCTAGCACCTTTCTTGAGAGCTGTATCCAATAAAACCCAGTAATTCCTAGGTCTAATTTTACTATTTCATGGTAAATTAACTCCTTTATCCTTCTGCTGTGGCAATGTGTACTTGCATAGCTTGATAGCTATCTGGTTTTCTTCTCTGTGTTCTTTTAAGGAAAGGAATTTAACAAAGTGCCTTATTTTTTTCTTTCTGAGGCCCTAAGCAATTTGGTGATAAGCTACCTTTCAACATTCACCTGGTGCCCACCAACCCACCCCCTGAATGCAATGAACCTTACTCCTACCCTTCCTTTGATGTCCCTGATTGCCAGCCCATGGATCACATAATGTTCTGGGGCTTCCCGGGCAGCCTTCCAAGCCCACCTCCTGGCTCCAGATCTACCTGGATGGGAAACAAATATTTATAGAAAATGTCAAAGCATCACTGAAAATTCCGCCCTCAGTGTTCCACAAGGAAACTTGGAAGACTTGTGCTCATGAATTTGATTGTTTTGCAACACAAACTATACTTCCAAAGCTTTTCCTCATAATCAAGAAGACAAGAATTCCGAGACACATGAGAAAAATCAGTAACTTCTGAATTGATGATCAGAGATGCTAAATATTCCAGGTCAGACAGGTGTAAGTAAATGGTGCAGTCATCAATAACCAGGACATATCCCAATGACCCTCCGATCCCTCTGTGGAGTTTTTAGGATACTGGGAGGCATTTATTCCCAGGTACTATTTTCCCAGTAACGTCAGGGGAAAAAACATGAACCCAGACTTAGGGAAAGTCATCCCCAGAGCTCTCAGCCCACGTGGCCCTACTAAGGCTAAGGCTTTTGAGGTTTACCTCTTTCAGGACCTCCAGTAACAGCACTACATGCCTCCACCAATCCTGTATCCTGAGTTAGCTCAAGATGTCATTTTCAAAGTCTCAATAGTCAGGGAGGACCCTCTCAAATAATGTAATTATATGTTCCATTCAATGAAACCCTGAAGTAGAAGCAGCACCTAAAGGAAGCACAGCAGAAAGGAGCTGGAGTAAGACCATCTAAGAAATATAAAGATCAAATAAGATCATGAATGTGAATGCACTTTGCAGTTGCTAAAATTGATATTTTTACTATGTCTTCTTTAAGCATTCCCTAGCAGCTCCCAAACTACTCTGGTGTTCCCTTATGTTCATTTCCTTCGTGTCTATGAGGTAATTTGTGCCACTTTGCCAGACATATGTTCATATTGCATTGCCATTGATTTTTCTATATTACTTGCTGTCCTAAGTGCATCAAAGGTGTGCTCTTCCTCTTTGATTCCTCTCACATTGCATATAACTGTGATGTGTAAACAATTTGTATTCACTAGGACTTTAGATATAAACATTAGTTGATTTAATTCGGTCGGGTGGACAGAGAGGCAATCAAGCAGAAGCTTTTCTATGTCTCAGTAGTCTGTGTATGGTTTCAAATGTAATTGCATTGTCTAAGTCTGCTAATACAGACTCAAAAAATATTAATAAATAGACATGCTGTTATACTAGTGTCTCTTCCCGTTGTTGGGAAATAAACTGAATACTTTAACTCTGTAAATGCCTTAACCTTTACAGTTCTGTCAGTAACCATAAGACAATGATTTTTCACAGACTATCTCTTCTGCCTTCACCATAGCTGCTCCTTCTCTGTAAGTGCTTTGCATCCTATGATCTTCATCTACACCCTGTCAACATTTGACAAATGTACTTTGAATGACCGATAGTCCTGTCCGTTGCATGCTGTCTCCTGATATGAAGGCTCATTGGAACACAGAAATGTTCCTGCTACTAAAAGGTTCAATAAGCATACGGCAACTCATCTCTTGAGTACTAAATACACAAAGAAGTTCTCTTCATCCCAGCTACTGATTCTCTCTAACTGGCTTATTCAACATGAGGCTCTTGCATTCCATCCTTGGAGTCCTTGCCTTGCTGTCCATAGTTCCTCAAGGTAAGACGCAAGCCTTTCATTACAAAGACATGAAAATATAAATGAAGGAGAATACAAAATCTCCTAAGAGTTAGACAGGTGCAGATTGTACCACACAATGTGAGAGAGGAGTGCATTGGCCCTCACAGGAATGGAGGGTTGGATGGATGTGAAGGGCAGATTCATAAGGTGGTTCCTTTCAGTGATTTCACTTGTTTGTGAACTCTAACTTGAGGACTGTCATTTGATCCAAAGATGGTGAGAGGATGTTCACAGAACAGAGGAAATTGGGGGAATCAAAACAGTGGAAAGTGAGTAGTAATTAGAATGGCCAAGGGTGAAGGGGAGGCTGCCCCGTCATACTCTGTGGGTTGCAGAACTCTGATCACAGATGAAGGTAAAGGCCTCAGTGGAAATTGCTTTGTGTATGATGGGAATTAAGATCCCATCTTAACAATTATCCAAATTACCACTTATACAGGGGATATTTATTGAATAATCAATCTAACCTTCCCAAGTTAATTTTTAAATCCACTAATACTACATAATAAAAATATATTAATTATTGGATTTACAACTGGGATTTACATTATTATCTATTGACTTATCTATCTTTTCTGAGGCACACATTGCCTTAGAGCACATTTTAATAGCTAACAATTCAAGATTTCCCTCATTGTTCTTGTTTATTTGTATTTGTATTTTTCATGATATACAACACACTCTTTTGAAGTCTACAATTTCA
The DNA here is from genome assembly GCF_023721935.1 of Panthera uncia. Lineage (NCBI taxonomy): Eukaryota > Metazoa > Chordata > Mammalia > Carnivora > Felidae > Panthera > Panthera uncia. The sequence goes on from NC_064811.1 coordinate 148,926,056, forward strand.
GTGGTTTTCTACGTATTCATAAAGTTGTACAACCATCACCACTAGTTCTAGAACATTTCACCACCCCAAAAAGGAACTCCATGTTCACTAGCAGCCATTACCCATCCTCCCCTCTCCTCAGACCCTGGAAGCTGCTAATCTATTTTCTGTCTCTATTAGTTTACCTGGTTTGATGTAGTCATACAATATGTGACCCTTAGAGTCTTTTTCTTTCCCTTAGCACGTTTTTCAGAGTTCTTCCAAGTTGTAGCATGCATCAATGCCTTATATCTTTCAAGTGATGAATGGAAGTCTATTGCATGGATCCACTACCTTTTATTCATCTATTCATCAGTTACTGGACATTTGGGTTGCATCTGCTTTGGAGCTATGATGAATGATGCTGCTGTGCACACTTACATCCAAATTTCTGTGTGGATATATTTTCACATCTCTAGGGTACACAACTTGGGGTAGAATTACTGTGCTATACAATAACTATGTTTAACTTTCAGAGAAGTTATCAAACAATTTTCCACAGTTGCATGCTTCATTTTACAATCCCACCAGCTATGCATAAAAAGCCAATTTCTCCACATCTTCACCAACATTTGCTATTGTCCATCTTTTTTATTATCATTATCTTCGTTGCTGTAGCAATATCTCATTGTAGTTTTAATTTGCATTTAATTTGCAATTTAATGATGTTTATCATCCTTTTTTTATGAAATTTATTGTCAAATTGGTTTCCACACAACACCCAGTGCTCATCCCAAAAGGTACCCTCCTCAATGCCCATCACCCACTTTCCCCTCCCTCCCACCCACCATCAACCCTCAGTTTATTCTGTTTTATCTTTTCATGTTTTATTGGCCATTTATATATCTTCTCTGTAAAAGCTTCTATTCAAATCCTTTACTCATTTTTTAATTAGGTTGTCTTTTATTGTTGTGTTACCAGTTCTTTATATATTCTGGACACTAAACGTTTATCACATATAGGTTTGCAACTCTTCTCTCCCATTCTGTGGGGTTTTTTTTTAAATATTTTACTGGAAATGCTTGCTGTGCCAGTGGGTTTCCAGGTTCCATCTACAAACAACTCAAATTCAATTGGCTTAAACAATAAAGAAAATATATTATTACTCACAAGAAACCTGAAGGTCAGACAATTCTGAAATTGGCTAATGCAGCAGATCATCTATACCATCATGTGTTTGAAGAGTGTCAGATTTATCCTTAACTAGCTTTTCCCATGGCCTCAAGATAGCTGCCACTGTTCTAGAGATCATATCCGGACCCACCACATTACACTAGAGTAAAAGGAAAGCATTTCTTCCCATACCAACAAGGAACACTTTCTCTCCAGTTCCCCAGAAATGGGTTACATACCCACCCCCAAACTAATTGCTGGCAGAGAAATAGAGAACACTATCATTGGCTTACACTTAATACAGATTTATGCCTAGGATATCTAGAAAAATGGTAGACAACCAAACATTAGGACTCTGGCCACAAGAACATATATTAGGATTATGGCACCTAAGCACATATATGGATACACTATTGTTTAGTTTTGTCACCTTGCTTTAAAATTGATATAAATGAAAGTATGTATGTACATTTTGTATCTGGCTTACTTTACTCCATATGACATGTATGAAATTCAACTCTGTTGCTGTATATGACACATTCCTATATAGTGTTCAGAGTAATATGCCACAATTTATTCATTTTACCATTGATGAACATTTAGATTGTTTCCAGGATTTGACTGCTATAAATACTATCACTGCTATGAATTCTTGATAAACGATTGTTTTTTTTTATCCCATAGGCCCCATTTTATTTTAGTTTTTAAACAGAAGCCCCACAATGAGCACGGGACTATGCATACAATTAACATTAGTTGTCTAAGAACTTTATTTTTTTTAATATGAAATTTATTGTCAAATTGGTTTCCAGACAACACCCAGTGCTCATCCCTACAGGTGCCCTCCTCAATGCCCATCACCCACTTTCCCCTCCCTCCCACCCCCCATCAACCCTCAGTTTATTCTCAGGTTTTAAGAGTCTCTTATGGTTTGTCTCCTTCCCTCTCTGTAACTTTTCTTTTCCCCTTCCCCTCCCCCATGATCTTCTGTTAAGTTTCTCAGGATCCACATAAGAGTGTACAACCAATCCCTCAGAAATACAAGCAATTAGCAGGGAATAGTATGAAAAATTATATGCCAACAAACTGGACAACCTGGAAGAAATGGACAGATTCCTAAGCACCCACACACTTCCAAAACTCAAACAGGAAGAAATAGAAAATTTGAACAGACCCATAACTAGTGAAGAAATTGAATCAGCCATCAAAAATCTCCCAACAAATAAGAGTCCAGGGCCAGATGGATTCCCTGGGGAATTCTGCCAGGCATTGAAAGCAGAGATAACACCTATCCTTCTCAAGCTGTTCCAAAAAATAGGAAGGGAAAGAAAACCTCCAGACTCATCCTATGAAGCCAGCATTACGCTGATCCCTAAATGATTCTTGTTGTATATGTGAACACCTATTTATCAGGTATATAACTAGGAATCAAAGTTTTGTCATAGAACATGTATATCTTCAACTTTAGCAAATAATGCCAAAGAGTTTCCCAAGTAGTTGAGCAAATTCACACTATGTTCAGCAGCAAAGAACAACGCTGATTGCTCCACATCCCCAGTAAGTTTATATGATCAAGGTGTTAAGTTATAACCATTCAAGTATATGCATGGTAGTAACAGAGTCTACTTTACATTTAAATTTCTATATTAGTAATAAGATTGAAGACAGTTTCATTTGGTTTTTGGCCATTTTAATATCAATTCTCAAAGTACCTTTCAAGTATTTTGTTCATTATTCATTGAGCTATTTGATATTTTCTCAGTGATCTGTAGGGTTGCACTATAAATTCTGGATGCAAATGCTTTATTATGTGCTTTGTAAATATCTTCTGCTCTATGGCTTGCCTTTTTACCCCCTTTAAGATGTTATTGTATAAAAAGGAATTTTCAATATTAATGTAAGTTCAATTCATCAGACTTCATTTTACCTTGGGCTTTTTGTGTTCCTTTTTCACCTAAAGGCCATAAAGATATTCTCTGAATATCCTCTTCAAAATGCTTTTCTTTATCTTCCAAAAGGTTTATTATTCGCCTGTCAAATTTAGATTGTAAATCTCCACCTCGTATTGATTTTCATGAAATTGGGGTCAAATTTGTTCTTAAATTTGTTACCATATATGTAGCTAATTGACCCAAAAATTTTTCTGGAGAAAACTTTTTTCTCAATGACTTACAGTGCCCTTTTGTCATAAATCTAGTATATATTCTAGGCTACCTACTCTGTTCCATTTGTCTTTTTTGGTACAAATAATATACTATTCTAATTAATGACAATATATAATGTCTTCATATATGGTAGAGAAAGATATCTACATTTTTTTCAATGAGTGTCTTGAATATTCTTGCCCCTTTGAATGTCCACATAAATTTAAGAATAAGGTATTCAAGTACACATACATATTCAGTGAGAATTTTCATGAAGATTGCAGTGAATCTAGAGGTCAATTTCAGGAAGGCGGACATCTTTGCAAAATTAAATCTTTCTGCAGCTTTGTAATATTTTGAAATCAGGAAATGGAATGCCTCCAGCTTTGTTTTTGTCTCCCAAAGTTGCTTTGGCTATGCAAAGTCTTTTGTGGTTCCATATGAGCTTATAAAGGAATACTATAAAAAATTATATGCCAACAAATTAGACAACCTAGAAGAAATTGATAAATTCCTAACATACAATCTTTAATAAAGTAGCAGAAAGACAAATAAAAAAATCAACCTCATTTACAATTCCACAAAAAAGTATAAAATACCTAGGAATAAACTTAAACCAAGGAGGTGAAAGATCTGTACTCTGAAAACTATAAAACATTGATGAAACAAATTGAAGCTGATATAAACAAATGGAAAGATAGACCATGCTCATGGATTGGGAGAATTAATATTGTTAAAATTTCCATATCACCTAAAGCAATCCACAGATTCGGTGCAATCCTTATCAAAATATCAACAGCATTTTTCACAGAACTAGAAAAACTAGTTCTAAAACTTCTACAGAACCACCAAAAATCCCAAATAGCCAAAACAATCTTGAGAAACAAAACTATAAAGTTTGAAATATCACAATGCCAGATTTCAAGATATATTATAAAGCTGCAGTAATCAAAACAGTATGGCACTGGTACAAAAATAGACACATAGATCAAGAGAACATAATAGAGAGCTCAGAAAGAAACCCACAGTTACATTGTCAATTAATTTATGACAAAAGAGACATGGATACACAACAGAGAAAAGACAGTCTCTTAAATAAATGCTGCTGGGGAAACTGGACAACTACACACAAAAGAATGAAACTACCACTGTCTAACACCATACACAAAAATAAACGCATAGATTAAGGACTAAATGTGAGACCTGAAACCATAAAAATCCTAGAAGAGAACACAGGCAGCAATTTCTTTGACACCAGCCATAGCAATATTTTTCTAGGTGTGTCTCCTAAAGCAAGGGAAGCAAAAGTAAAAATAAACTATTGGGATTATATCAAAATAAAAAGGGTTTGCACACTGAGGGAAATCATCAACAAAATAAAAAGGCAACCTACTGGGGGCACCTGAGTGGCTCCGTCAGTTGAGCGTCTGACTTTAGCTCAAGTCATGATCTTATGGTTCATGAGTTCAAGCCCCACATTAGGCTTGCTGCAGTCAACACAGAGCCTACTTTGGATCCTCTCTCCCCTAATCGCTAACCCCCCCGACTTGCGCTCTCTCAAAAATAAATAAACATTTAAAAAAAGGTAACCTACTGAAAAGGAGAAGATATTTGCAAATGATGTATCTGATAAGGGGGTAATATGCAAAATATATAAAGAACTTACACAACTCAATGCCACAAAACCCACAAATAATCTAGTTAAAAATTAGACCAGAATAGACATTTTTCCAAAGAAGACACACAAATGGCCAACAGACACATGAAAAAGATGCTCAAGAGCATGAATCATCAGGGAAATGAAAATCAAAACCACAATGAGATATCACCTTATACCTGTCAGAAAGCCTAAACTAAAAAGATAAGAAATAACAAGTGTTGGCAAGGATAGGGAGAAAAAGAAACCCTCATAACACTGTTGTTGGAAATGTAAATTGGTACAGCCACTTTGAAAAACAATATGTTTTAATTCTATTTAAAAATAGAATGCTTATATGATCTAGTAATTTCACTACTGGGTATTTACCCAAGGAAAATGAAAACCCTAATTTGAAAAGATATATGAACCTTATGTTTATTGCAACATTAGTTATAATAGCCAAAATATGGAAGCAACCTAAGGGCCCATCAACAGATGAATGGACAAAGAAGATATGAGATATATATAAATACACACAAACACACACACACACACACGAAATTTTCACAGCTATTAAAAAAAAAAAAGACGAGATCTTGCTATTTGTAACAACATGGATGGACCTATAGATTATTATGCCAAGTGAAATAAGTCAGACTGAGAAAGACAAATACCATATGATTTCTTTCATATGTAGAATCTAAAAAAATAAAGCAAATGAGTAAACAAAAAGTAGAATCAGTTCTGTAAATACAGAGAACAAACTGATGGTTTCCAGAGAGAAGGGGAATGGTAGGGGGAGGGGTGATGGACAAAATGGGTGAAGGGAAGTGGGAGATACAGGTTTCCAATTATGGAAAGAGTAAGTCACGTTAATAAAAGTCACAGCATAGATAATATAGCCAAAGATATTGTAACTGCATTGTATGGTGACAAATGGTAGCTATGCCTGTGGCAAGCATAGCACAATGTATAGAGATGTTGCATCACTGTTCATACACCTGGAACAAATGTAAACTATCCTTAAAATGATTTTTTAAAAAAGAAAACAGAAATACTTCAAGTAAACAAGCTCACTCTATATCCAAGAACTAAAAAGAAAAGCAAACTAAGGCCAAAGTCAGCTGAAGGAAGGAAATAAAAAAGACTAAAGTGGAAAGAAATAAAATAGACACCAGAAAAAAAATAGAAAATATCAGTGAAATGAGTTGTTTTTCTGAAAATATAAAATGTACAAAACTTTATCTAGACTACCTAAGGAGTAAAAAAGGGTTTCAAATAAATAAAATAAAAAATGAAAGAGCAAACATTGGAACTGATACCACAGAAATCATTGGATCATAATTGTATCATTGATCATTCACTATGAATGATTATATGCCAAAAAGTTGGATAACCTAGAAAAAATGGATAAATTTCTAGAAACATACAACCGACAAAAACTGAATCAGGAAGAAATAGAAAACCTGAACAGACCAATAATAAATAAAAAATTGAATCAGTGATCAAAAACCTTCCACACAAAGAACCCTAGGAACAAATGGTTTCATTGGTGAGTTATACCAAATATTTAAAGAAAACTTAACATCAATTCTTCTCAACTGACCAAAAAATTGAAGAGGAGGGAACACTCCCAAGCTCATTTCATCTGGCCAGATTTACCCTGACACCAAAGCCAGGTAAAAACACTACAAAAAAGTAATAAAACCACAGTCTAGCATTCCTGATGAATATAGATGCAAAAACTCTCTACAAAATATTAGCAAACTAAATTCAACAACACATTAAAAGTATGCTACACCATGATCAACTGGGATTTATTCCTAAAATACAAATATGGTTCAACATATCCAAATCAATACATATAATACACTAAATTAATACAATGAAAGACAAAAATCATATGATATTCTCAATAGATGCAGAAAAATCATCCAACAAAGTACATCTATTAATGATAAAAACCCTCAACAAATTTTGTATAGAAGGACAATAATATGGACCACATATGACAAACACACAGCTAATATTATACTCAACTATAAAAGGTTGAAAGCTTTTCCTCTAAGATCAGGAATAAGACAAGAGTTTCCACTCTCACTATTCTTATTTGACATAGTTCTGAAAATCCTAACTAAAATAATTAGGCAAGACTAAGAAATGAAATGCATCCAAATTGAAATGGTTAAGTAAAATTGTCATTATTTGCAGGTGATATAACCATAGAGCAAATCCTTACTCAGCCAAAACCTTTTGGAATTAATCAACAAATTCAGTAAAGATTCAAGATATAAAATCAACATACAGGGGTGCCTGGGTGGCTCAGTTGTTTGAGCGTCCAACTCTTGATTTTGGCACAGATCATGATCCCAGGTTGTGGGATTGAGCCTCACATTGAGCTCCATGCTCAGCATGGAGCCTGCTTGAGATTCTTTCTCTCTCCCTCTGCCCCTCTCCCCCACTCTCTCTCTCTAAAATTAAAAAAAAAATCAAAATACACAAAACAGTTGCTTTTCTATACACAACAACTAAATATCAGCAGAAGAAATAAAGAAAATTATCTCATTCACAATATCTCTAAAAAATGTAGGTTTAGTTCAAAATGGTGGCAAAGGAAGATCCTGAATTTACTCCATCTCAAAGATACAACAAATATACAACCATATATGGAATAATTTCCTCTGAAAAAAACTAGGAAACTCGTTGAACAGAGCATCCACAACAAAGGACAAAAAGGACAGCATTGAGATGGGTAGGAAAGGCAGGACATCATCTGGCCAAGTAAGCCCCACCCTGGGTGTGGTGATCCACAATTGGGAGATCTCAAAAATATGGAATTTTTTCCTGAGAAGTAAGGGATGTGTGCTCCACATCAGGGACTACAACCCTTAGATTTTTCACAAGCCCCCTAAATACTAGTCTTTGAAAAACCAATGTGAAATATGTCCAGGAAAACCATTGAACCCATTCTTATAGGGTTTATGGCAGACTTGCTCACCCTGGGAGCCAAGGCAAAAATAACAACATGAAAAGAGCCTAGACCATATGTGAAGAAAATCTACTTATTAATTTTAAATTGCCTGCCAGAACTTTCCCAGAGATGGAGACACTAGTGGATGCCATATTTGTGACCTCATTCTAACTTGCTAAAGTTGGCACTGGCATGTGACATTTTGAAACTATCCTTCTAACTTTCAGGAGACAGTGTGCATAACCAGCTGAGAACCCTACCAATCCTTGTAATACAAATACATAGCTGGGTCAGGCAATGGTTCAGCCCACCTCCATGTCCCAACACAGCCATGTGTCACAGTCAGGCTGACACCAACCCTACCCAATCCCACAGTGCAACTATGGGTCGCAGCCCCACCCACCCTTCTACCACATACACACTCCACAACAGCAGACAGGTGTGTGCAGCCCACATAGGAGAAAACCTTTGAGCACGCCAACTCTAATAGTCAGAGGACATTGCATTCCTGGGCTCCAAGTGACATCTCCTAAAAAAGGCTGCTCCTTCAGGACTAGGAAAGGTACTTAATCTGACCAATAAATAGAAACAAACAGAGCCAGGGAAAATGAGGAGACAGAGAAATACGTTCCAAATGATAGAACAAGATAAAACATCAAAAAAAAGCATTAATAAAACAGAAATAAGAAATCTACCTGGTAAAGAGTTCAAAGTAATGATAATAATGATGTGCAGTGGACTCAGGAGAAGAATGGATAAACACAGTAAGATCCTCAACAAAGAGATAAAAAATATAACAAAGTTCCAAACAGAAGTCATAGAGATGAAGAATACAATAACTGAACTAAAAAATATAGTAGGGGTTCAACAACAGACTGGGTGAAGCTGAAAATCATATCAGAGAGCTAGAAGACAAGCAATAGAACTCATCCAGACAGAGCAGCAAAAATAAAAATAATAATAATAATAATAATAATAATAACAATAATAATAAAGATAACTTAAGGGACCTTTGGGACATCAAATGTAATAACTTTTGCATTACAAAGAACCAGATAGGAAAAAGAAAGGGCCAGAAAACTTATTTGAAGAAAGAATGGCCGCAAACTTCCGTAATCTGAGGAACAAAACAAACATACAGATTCCCAGGAAATTACACATATGATGAACCCAAAGAGACCCAAACCAAGACACATTATAATTAAAATGATAAAAGTTAAAGATAGAAAGAAAGAATCTTAAAAGTAGCAACAACTTATTACATACAGAGGAAACCTCATAAGGCTATAAGCAGACTTTTCAGCAGAAACTTTGTAAGCCAGAAGAGAGTGGCACAACATATTAAAAGTGCTGGAAGAAAAAAGTTCCAGCCAAGAGTTCTCTACATGGAAAGATTTTAATTCAGAACTGGAAGAGAGATAAAGAATTTCAAATACAAGCAAAAACTAAAGGAGTCCATCATCACTAAATCAGACTTATAAGAAATGTTGAAAGGTCTTAAGTGGAAAGAAAAAGTCCATAATGAGAAGAAAATTATGAATGGAAAAAAAATTCCCCGGTAAAAGCAAATATATACTAAAGTCAGTAAACCAACCATTTATAAAGCCAGTATGAATATTAAAAGACAAAACTAGTAATCAATAATATCGACAATAATTACTTAAGGGACACCCAAAATAAAAGATGTCAAATGTAACATCATATACACAAAATATAGAATGGGGAGTAAAAATGTAGTTCTTTTAGAATATATTTGAACTTAAGTAATCATCCACTTTAAATAGACCTCTATATACATAAGATGCTTTGTATGAACCTCGTAGTAATCACAAACCAAAAACCTATAATAGATCCAAAAAAATAAAGGAAATCAAGTATAACACTAAAAAAGTCATCAATTCACAAGGAAAAAGAGCAGGAGAAAAAGAAGGGAAAAGAGAACTACAAAACAACCAGAAAGCAATTAATAAAATGACAGTAAATACATTTAAGTATAATAATTACTTAAAATGTAAATGGATTAAATGCTCCAATCAAAAGACATAAGAGGTCTACATTGATTTAAAAAAAAAAAAAGATTCATCTCCATGCTGCCTAAAAGAGACTCCCTCCAGGCTGAAAGACACATACAGACTAACAGGAAACGATGAAAAAACTTTCTATAGCAGACTTCCCTGGTCCAGCCAGTGAACAGAATTTTCATTCCAACATTTGAGCATATTTAAAGCTAATTATTGGAAAATTGATTTTCCTTACTATAAATATTTGCCAGAATCTGCCATTACAGAAAGAATTTAAACAGTTTATTAACCTTCAGCAAACCATCATCTTTAAGATGTATGCTTGGAATTTATTCCTCTTAGTTCTTTCATTTATACCCCCTTTCCAGGACAGTAAGAATTTTTTTATTCACTGTATACTCCAGTTTCTATAAACATGACAAGCATATAAGCTCTGTGCTCTCATTATTTGTGAAACAGGTGAATCATTATCATATACTTGCTAAAATCCTAAACTTTTAATTCTTTTACATATAGTAGATAGAAATACATTAAAATATATTCTATAAATTCATTGCAACAGCTCATATAAATTTCAGCAATCAGTCCACTGTAAAAGTGCATATGTAAATTATATTTCTTGGGTTTCTGAAGAGTTCTTTAAAAACAATATTAGACTTGGGACTCCTGGGTGACTCAGTTGGTTAAGTGTCCGACTTCAGCTCAGGTCATGATTGCACGGTTTGTGGGATGGAGCCCCACATCAGGTTCCAGCTCAAGAGCCTACTTGTGCGTTTCCCTATCCCTCTCTCTCTGCTCCTTCCCTGCTCATGCTCGCTCTCTCTCTAACTCTTTCTCTCTCAAAATAAATAAATAAAAAATTTTTTTACTAAAATAAAACTGTTTGGGAAACTTTCTTCTGGTTTCTGGTTTAGCATGTAAGGAGCTTAGAACCATAACTGCCATTTTCACAGAAAGAGAAGAGCGGAATGAATTGAAAGCCAACAACTCTTTCTTTCGTCTCTCAGAGAACTGAAGTCACAGAGCAAACCACAGCCCCCATAATTAGAGAGATAAAAAAGTGGATACAGAGAATTAAAACGTACAAGAACAGAAGCTCATGTGCATTTTCCATGAGAACAAGTACCAGGGTAATTGACAAATTTCAGGAAACTCAATATAAATTCGAGAATTAAAACCTAGAAATTAAGAAAAAAAGTCTTAGGGGTGCTTTCGCACTACTATGAATTTTACTTCCTGGAGTGCTAACAGGTTTTTACAATGATTATTAGGAAGAAAATCCTTTCATAGGTCCAGCAGAAAGAGATGAGAGTAGTCATTTTGAAATATACCCAGATCAATCTGTTCTTAACAAAGCCTGCCCTCAAAAGAAACTATATCACCAGAACCTAACCAACTGAGGTTTTACCAGGGCCAGAGTGACCAGGTGAAAGTGAAATACCCAACTCTAGCCTGATCTAAGTTTCCACATGGGGGAAGGAAAATGCCCAACTCCAGTCTCCTCTAGACTCTTGTCTCACCTAAGGGTGGGAGAGGGGAGTACTGAGAAACAATTTGTGAGGGTCATAGCCCTTCAAGGGGCACAGTATCACTAACAACTGATATCTAATCATAGGACTATAAAATGATTTCTCTGCCCCCCACACCAACATATTACAAAAGGGGAATACAACTGGAAGAACTGCGTGTCTCAGACCTTATTCAAGAAGTCATTTTGAGGTAAATCCAAAGGCATTTGGGAATATAAAAGCAAAGAAATCAGAAGAAATTTTCACTTCTAATAGCTACTATTAAAGTGAAAAGTAAAAACAGCTTAACCCCTAGCAAAAGAAACAGAAAATCTCACACTAAAGATTTATTTATCTCAATTCCTTTAGCCCATTACATCATGCTCAGTTTTCAGTACAAATTTATAAGATAGTTTGTACCCTTTGACCAACATTTCCCCATTTTCCCTACCCCTTAGCCCCTAGTAATCACCACTGTATTCTCTGCTTCTATGAAATCAGCTTTTTTTAGATTCCACATAGAAATGATAACATATATTATTTGCCTTTCTCTGTCTGATTTATGAAACAAAAAATATCTATGACAAACAAACTTGAGGGAATGTGTTACTAGTAGAAATGCCTTACAAAAAAATGTTAAAAGAAATTTTTCACTTATACTGAACAGTAAAAAACCAAAAGCTTTTCCTCTAAGATAAGGAACAAGGCAAGGATGCTCACTCCTGCCATTTCTATTCAATATAGTACTAGGAATCTTTACCAGAGCAATTAGGCAAATAAAAGAAATAAATGGTATCCAAATTTTAAAAAATTATCCTCATGCACAAATGAAATGATATTGTATGTAGAAAACCCCAAGACACCACCTACAACTCTTAGAAGTAACAAAAGAACTGAATAAGTTATAAAACACAAAATCAACACACAAAAACTGTTGCATTTCTATACACAAACAACACTATTCAAAAAAGGAACTATGAAACCAATCCCATTTATAATAACTTCAAAAGAATAAAATGCTTAAGAATACAAATTAACCAAGGAGATGAAAGATTTGTACACTGAAGACTACAAAACATCGATGAAAAATTAAAGAAGACACAAATAAATGGAAGAATATCCCATGTTTGTGGGTTGAAAGAATATTGTTAAAATATTCATACCACCCAAAGCAATCTACAGATTCAATAAAGTCCTTATAAAAATCCCAATGTCATTTTTTACAGAAAGAGAAAAACAACACTAAAATACTGTTTAAAGAAATACAACAAAGATTAAAAATTTTAAAATAGAAGAAAATGAAAGAACGAAAAGAAGGAAGGAAGAAAGGAAGGAAGAAAAAAACTTTAAAAGTCAGATGAAACCACAAAAGTCTGTGAATAGCCGAAGCAATTTTGAGCAAGAAGAACAAAGCTGGAGGTGCTCTTCCTGATTTCAAAATATATTACAAAACTACAATAATTTTTTAAAATGATACTGGCATAAAAAGACCTGTAGACCAATGGAAGAGAATACAGGACCCATAAATAAGTCCATGCAGATAGAGTGAACTGGTATTTCACAAAACTTCTAAGACTACATAGTGGAGAAAGGATAGTCTCCTCAACAAATGGTGTTAGGAAAACCAGAAAGCCACATGCAAAACAGTATGTATATAGAGAGAAAAATCTATTCAAAATAGATTAAAGATTCAAACATGAGACCTGAAACTATAAAATTCATAGAAGAAGACAGAGGAAGAGCTTTATGACATTGGTCTTCTTGGCAATGATATCTTGGATATGCACCAAAGCACAAGCAACAAAAGCAAACTTAGACACTTAAGACTGCATCAAACTAAAAAGCTCACAGCAAAAGGAACAATCAAGAGACTGAGAGGACAGCCTGAAGAATAGGAGAAAATATTTGTAAATCATATACTCAATAAAGGGTTAATATTCAAAATATATAAGAAACTCACGCAACTCAATAGCCAAAAATAATAATAAACCAATTTAAAATCAGGCAAAAGATCTGAATAGATATTTTTCCAAAGAAGATATACAAATAACCAGGAGGAATACAAAAAAGGTGTTCTCTATCACTAATTATAAGAGAAATGCATATCAAAACCACAATGAGGGGCGCCTGGGGTGCTCAGATGTTAAGCATCTTACTCTTCATTTCAACTCAGATCATGATCTCACAGTTTTGACATCGAGCCCCAAGTTGGGCTCCACACTGGGTATGAAACCTGCTTAAGATTGTCCCTTTCCCTCTCTCCCTGCTCCTCCCTGCATGCATGCACGTGTGCACATGTGCACGGGCACTCTCTCTCTGTCTCTCAAAAATAAATAAATAAATAAATAAATAAATAAATAAATAAATAAAATGTTAATTAAAAAACAAAACAACAGTGAGATATCACCCCACACTTGCTACAATGTCTGTTATCAAAAACAAAAACAAAAAAAGACTGAAAATACATCTAGTAAAGGGAACCTTTGTATGTTTTAGGTATGCATGTAAATTGGTGCAGCCATTATGAAACCCAATATGAAGTCTTCTCAAAAAATTAAAATTAGAACTACCATATGATCTAGTATGTCCACTTCTGAGCATATATCCAAAGGAAATAATATCAGGATGTTGAAGAGATATCTGTACCCCCAGGTTTACTGCAACATTTTTCACACTAGCCAAGATATGAAAACAACATAAGTGTCTGTCAGTCAGTTGATGAACAAAGGAAGAAATTGTGGTGTGTACATTTATAAAGGAATATTTATTTTTGAGAAACAGAGAGACAGACAGACAGAGTGAGAGCAGGGAGGGATAGAGAGAGACAGAGACACAGAATCCAAAGCAGGCTCCAGGCTCGGAGCTGTCAGCATGGAGCCCAACACGGGGCTTGAACTCAACAACTGTGTGACCATGACTTGAGCCAAGGTCAGATGCTTAACCAACTGAGCCACCCAGTGCCCCTATATATAAAGGAATATTATTCAGCCTTATGAGTATTAAGTGGGGCACTTGTTTTAATGAGCACTAGGTGTTATATGCAAGTGACAAATGACTAAATTCTACTCCAGAAATCAATATTGCACTATATGTTAACTAACTAGAATTAAATAAAAATTTGAAGAAAAAAAAGGAACCTATTCCATTTGCAACAATATGGACAAACCTGAAGAACAGAATGCTAAGTCAAGTGAGCGAGACATACAAACACCAATACTGTGTGATCTCATTTACCTGTGGACTATAAAAAAGTTGAACTCAAGGAAGTAGATAGGATAATGGTGGTTGCCAGGGTGAGGAGAGCGAGGGGAATGGACATATTTTGGCCAAAGGGTACAAAGTTTCAGTTATAAAACTAACAAGTTCTAGAGACTTAATGTAGAGCATCGTGACCATAGTTAACAGTAATGTACCATATACTTGAAATTTGCTGAGAGTAGATCCCAAGTGATCTTCCCCCATCTCCCCCCCAAAAAAAGAAGGTAACTATGTGAGATGGTGAGTAGGTTGATTATCTTGTGGTGGTAATCAATTCACAACGTATATTGTATCCAAACATTGCACTATACATTTTAAATTATACCATTTTTCTTGATCATTCCTCAATAAAGGTAAAACACACACACAAGAAGAAAATGTGATACATACAGAAAATGAATCATTATTTTGAGAAGGAAATTTTGCCATTTGTGACAACATGGATGAACATTATGCTAAGTGAAATAAGCCAGACACAGAAAGACAAATACTGCATGATCTCACTTATATATGGAATCTAAAAAAGTCACCCTAATAGTAACAGAGAATAGAATCATTCTTATAGAATAGAATCATTGTTTAGAACAATATAGAACATTATAGAACAATAGAATCATTGTTACCTGGGGCTGGTGCAGAAAACAGGAAGTTGTTGGCTAAAGGGTACAAAGTTTCATTACACAAGATAAATAACTTCTGAAGTTCCACTATACACAGAGTACTATAACTAACAATACTATATCATATACTTACAAGAGGCTAAGAGGATAGATCTTACACTAAGTATTCTTACAATAATGACAATAACAACAACAACAACAACAACAACAGTAATAATAATGGAGATGGGAAGAAATTTTGGTAGTTGATAGCTAGGTCTATGGCCTTAATGATGATGATGGTTTTACAGGTATAGACCTGCCCCCAAACATATCAAGTTGCATATATCAAATATGTATAGCTTTTCATATATCAGTCATAGCATAATAAAGTGGTTAAAAAACAAAAATAGATTAAAGAAAGTGTCTCTTTATTTTAAAAAAGTGTCTATCAAAATATTACAACAATGAAAGACATTATATAATTACAGTATCTCCAGTATGCAACCCCCATTGTATTAATGACTGTAGCCATTGTGCATCAATAGCTGCTATTATCTCCAAAAGAGAGACAACTAGACATTATGCGCCTTCCTGACCAAACACCTACACACAACACCAACTACAGTACAGCTAGCTCCGGGAATCAACCAGTCTCTGAACCTAGCTGGCAATCTGCCGAAATATGAAGGACACAAGAACATGTTGAATTCTCCAAAAGTATGCAATCAAAAAAGTATAAACTGTGGGAAACATGGCAGCTTAAATATCTCAAGTTCTTTAACATAAAATTGTAAAGAAAGGATTTGGAAAGACATGGAGATTTAAAGGGAATACCAAAAATTATAAGAAAAAACCTAAACTTTAGTGTCTAGGCATGAAATCCAGGTAACAAAACTATCTTCCAAAACAGGGATGAGATTCACGAATAACTAGAGAAAGTCTTCTGATTCATTAGAGTTAGTTCTAAATGTTATCAGACAACATAACGTCAAGCAATCTTTTGATCATAATTTCTATTTTTGAAATACTGGTTCATAAAAAATCACGGTATTATCCACTGGCAGGATAGTAGTAAATTAGATTGGAATCTACATCTACAAAAGACACTTCTGAATGTCATTGTTTCAGATTTTTAATACTGCCTTAAAAAGGCCTGTTACTCTTCAACTATCTCAGTATACTTTGAAATATAAAATAATTATAATTGAAACAGTTATTGTAAATCTAGGTAGATAATTCCTAAGGCAGTATTTGTTTAGTCAGAACATATTTTCATTTCAAATATATGACTAAAACTTCTCACAAAGTCAGAACACAACTCATAGTTTGAACAGAAACTTCAGTGTTTAAATCTTAACATTCAGTAAAATAAACACTACACATTAGGTTGCTCTGGAAGATAAATCACTCATTTAAGTAAATGGGATATCATTCCTAACTTGTGTTAAAAGTGAAGAATTCCTTTTTTATGTGAAGGCTTGACCAAAACCAATTAGTCCTATTACGGTACAAATCAAACTCTACTTACACAACACATTTATTAGAGATTTGGATACAGATATAACTACAGTTGGAAACTAGATGCTCCTTAGCTTGGGGGCAGTGAAAGAAAAAGGCATACTATGGATCAGGCCCCCATTTTTGTTACTTTATTAATAACAATGCTTACTTTATTTAATTAAGAATGTCTCTTCCACTGGAAATACTCTTCTAATTTAATAATGCTAGACAGTGGGGAAAAAAGATGGGCCCACTTTTTAAAAAATTCATACTTTATAAAGTTATGTAACCATATTGATTAGGTATAGAATGACTCTTCATTTTATGCTCTGAAGACAACCAATTTTTTTTTATGTATTGACTTGTCAATTTATCTTTCACAAGTGATTAAGAAAGATAAACAAATCTTCTGACTTTACAAATAAGAATATGTGAATAAGAATATATATATTCTGAGAAGTTATGTCCCATGATCTGACTTATACTTCTGATTTATAATGTAACTAAATTTTTAATAAACTGCATTAATTTTACATTTTAAACTTAAATCATCCTTGCTATATACTGTTCTCATTCACTTTACTTTCAATTTTTACATTTCTATAAATACTCAAAAAACAAAACTCCTCAATTTAAAACCAACTTACATTGGAGTTCTGAGGTTAGAGTATAATTTTTAAGGTATTTTGTTAAAATGTAAAAACCCTGAAATTACAAACAAAAAATTTGTAATTTTACAATATATATCTAATTTTTTTTAATTCTGAATTGTTTTTATACAAGTAATCAAGTGTTATTTTTTTCAAATTAAACTCCTTTATAGGCTAGAAGAAGGTGTGTGGTTTTGCCCATTAAAAACCAATATAAATATCATTTTTTTTATGCTGGCACTTCAACTATTTCAAAGTAGTCATTTGGTAGAATCACATAGCCTCTCTCTGATATGTCGTCCTTCTCCTTCTGGAAGTGAACAACCTCCTTTAATTTTTCAAGTTGTCATTTTTGTCTTCTGCATCAGTGCTGTGTGGTCTTAAGCTTCTTTCGGAGTTTTTCAACCTGTTGTTCTAGCTGATGAATCCTTTTTCTCTGGTGCATTGTATCCTCCACAGTATAGTTGTGGTCACATAAAACCGAGAGATTATCAGGGGTCTGAAAGGGAGGCATTAGTAATCCAATAGCAGCATCAACCTGGGAAATGGGAGGTGTTAAAGGAGGCAGGGGAAGCTGTTCTTGTGGCTCCAGAAGATCTTCCTTCTTGTCATGTGGCTCAGTACAGAGAAATATCATGGGCACTGCATTCTCTTTCAGCAACTTGTTGTTGCACTCCCTCTTAAAGCAGTCTGGAGTAAAGTGTTCTGAACAAATACTGCTATACTTGGTGGGTTTAAAGTTTTTTCTTCTGATAGCTGCCTCCCATTTTTTACAAATACTGGGTCTTGAATCAGGAAACTTGTGGAAAGAAACAGGCTTATCCTTATATCGGATCTTGCAGCCGTAGGTGGAATAGGACTGCACCATCCTTCCAGTTTTCAGTCACTTCACTTCTGCTGCTCCAGCAGGCAGAAGCTATCAGTGTTGTCGCACTGGGCTTTGACACCCTCGCTTCTTGTGTAGCTTTGGTCACCAGATACAGTGATGATAACCTCTCTCCGGTGACTAATGTGCCCATTTTGTTGTTTGCATTAGCAGAAGAACCACAGCCATCGCCCATCTCCAAGATGGTGGAGGCAGCTTCACCCTCATCTCTCTTTTCTTTTCTTATCTTTCCCGTTCTTCTTTAATCCACCAAGCTTCTTTCAACAACCAGACCAAACCACTCCTGGGATGTATCAGCTTTTATTTGATTTTTTGGTATTGTTTTAAATTTTTTAATTTTTATTGGTTTTACTCTTTAATTCCTTTTCTTCCTTCAAAGTGATGAAACAAAAGAATTTACCCCAAGAGAAAGAACAGGAAGAAATGACAGCCAGGGACTTAATCAACACAGATACAAGAAAGATGTCTGAACCAGAATTTAGAATCACTATAATTAGAATACTAGCTGGGGTTGAAAATAGATTAGAATCCCTTTCTACAGAGATAAAAGATGTAAAAGCTAGTCAGGATGAAGTAAAAAATGCTATAGCTGAGCTGCAATCTCAAATTTATGCCACGGTGGCCAGGATGGATGAAGCAGAGCAGTGAATCATAGATGTAGAGGACAAATTTATGCAGAATAATGAAGCAGAAAAAACTATTGAAACTTAGGCAAAAGAGCATTATATAAGAATTAGAGAGCTCAGTTGCTCATTTAAAAGGAATAACATCAGAATCATAGGTGTCCCAGAAGATGAAGAGAGAGAAAAAGAGGTAGAAGGGTTGTATGAGCAAATCATAGTGGAAAACTTTCCTAACCTGGAGAAAGACCCAGACATCAAAATCCGAGAAGCACAGAGAACTCCCCTTAGATTCAACAAAAACCAACAATCAACAAGGCATATCATAGTCAAATTCACAAAACACTCAGGCAAGGAATGAATCATGAAAGCAGCAAGGGAAAAAAAAAAGTCCTTAACCTACAAGGGAAGACAGATCAGGTAAATAGTAGACCTATATACAGAAACTTGGCAGTCCAGAAAGGAGTGGCAGAATATATTCAATGTGCTGAATTGGAAAAATATGCAGCCAGGAATTCTTCATCCAGCAAGGCTGTCATTCAAAATAGAAGGAGAGGGGCGCCTGGGTGGCTCAGTCGGTTGAGTGTCCGACTTTGGCTCAGGTCATGATCTCACGGTCCATGAGTTCGAGCCCCAGGTCAGGCTCTGTGCTGACAGCTCAGAGCCTGGAGCCTGTTTCAGATTCTGTGTCTCCCTCTCTCTCTGAACCTCCCCCATTCATGCTCTCTCTCTCTCTGTCTCAAAAATCAATAAAGGTTAAAAAACAAATTTAAAAAAACAAAACAAAACAAAACAAAATAGAAAGAGAGATAAAAAGTATCCCAGACAAACAAAAATTAAAGGAGGTCATGACCACTAAACCAGCTTTGAAAGAAATTTTAAGGGGGACTCTCTGAGGGGAGAAAAGATGAAAAAAAAAGACCAAAAGCAACAAAGACTAGAAAGGACCAGAGAACACCACCAGAAACTCCAACTCTACAGGCAACACAATGGCAATAAATTCATATCTTTCAGTACTCACTCTAAAAGTCAATGGACTAAACACTCCAATCAAAAGACATAGGGTAACAGAATGGATAAGAAAACAAGATCCATCTGTATGCTGTTTACAAGAGACCCATTTTATATCTAAAGACACCTTCAGATTGAAAGTAAGGGGATGGAGAACCATCTATCATGCTAATGGTAATCAAAGGAAAGCCAGAGTAGCCATACTTCTATCAGACAATCCAGATTTTAAAATAAAGACTCTAACAAGAGATGAAGAAGGGCATTATATTAATTATATTATAATTAATTATATCATAATTAATTATATCATAATTAAGGGGCCTATCCACCAAGAAGATGTAATAATTGTAAACATTTATGCTCCGAATGTGTAGCACCGAAACATATAAATCAATTAATCACAAACATAAAGAAACTCATTGATAATAATACCGTAATAGTAGGGGACTTCAACACCTCACTTACAACAATGGACAGATCATCTAACCAGAAAATCAACAAGGAAACAATGGTTTTGAATGACACACTGGACCGGATGGACTTAAAGATATATTCAGAACATTTCATCCTAAAGCAGCAGAATATACATTCTTCCCCAGTGCTCATGGAACACTCTCCAGAATAGGTTCCATAGTAGGACACAAGTCAACCTTCAAAAAATACAAAAATATGGAAATCATACTGTGCATATTTTCAGACCACAACGCTATGAAACTCGAAATCAGCTATAAGAAAAAATTTGGAAAGATAACAAATACTTGGAGACTAAAGAACATTCTACTAATGAATGAATGGGCTAATAAGAAGTTAAAGAGGAAACTAAAAAGTACATGGAAGCCAATGAAAATTATAACACCACAGCCCCAAACCTCTGGGACACAGCTAAGGTGGTCATAAGAGGGAAGTATATACCAATCCAGGACTTCCTAAAAAAGGAAGAAAGGTCTCAGATACACAATCTAACCTTACACCTTAAAGAGCTGGAAAAAGAACCGCAAATAAAACCCAAGCCCAGCAGAAGACAGGAAACTATAAAGACTAGAGCAGAAATCAATGCTATCAAAACCAAAAACAAAAAACAAAAAAAAAACAGTAGAACAGATCAATGAAACCAGAAGCTTATTCTTTGAAAGAATTAACAAAATTGATAAACTCCTAGCCAGTTTATCAAAAAGTAAAAGGAAACTACCCAAATACATAAAATCAAGAATGAAAGAGGAGAGATCACAACCAACCCAGCACAAATGCAAATAATAAGAGAATATTGTAAGTAATTATATGCCAATAAAATGGGCAATCTGGAATAAATGGACAAATTCCTGGAAACATATAAACTACCAAAACTGAAATAGGAAGAAATAGAAAATTTGAACAGACCCATATCCAGTAAAAAAAATGGAAATAGTAATAAGAAATCTCCCCCAAAAACAAGAGTCTAGGGCCAGATGGCTTTCCAGGGGAATTCTACCGAACATTTAAAGAAGAGTTAACACCTAACCTTTTGACTCTGTTCCAAAAAATAGAAATGGAAAGAAAACTTCCAAACTCATTATGAAGCCAGTACTACCTTGATTCCAAAATGAAACACAGACCCCACTAAAAAGGAGAACTACAGACCAATTTTCCTGATGAACATGGATGCAGAAATCCTCAAGACACTAGCCAACCAGATCCAACAATACATTAAAAGAATTATTCACCACGACCAAGTGGGATTTATACCTGGGATGCAGGGCTGGTTCCATATCCGTGAAACAATCAATGTGATACATCACATCAATAAAAGAAAGGACAGGAACCATATGATCCTCTCAAAAGCTGAAGAGGAAGTATTTGACAAAATACAGCATCCTTTCTTGATAAAAACCCTCAAGAAAGTAGGGATAGAAGGATCATACCTCAAATCATAAAAGCCATATATGAAAGATCCATCGCTAATATCATCTTCAATGGGGAAAAACTGAGAACTTTCCTACTAAGGTCAGGAACAAGACAGGGATGTCCACTCTCACTACTGTTATTCAACATAGTATTGGAAATCTTAGCTTCAGCAATCAGACAACACAAAGGAATAAAAGGCATCCAAATCGGCCAGGAGGAAGTCAAACTTTCACTCTTTGCAGATAACATGATACTCTACATGAAAAAAATTCCACCAAAATACTGCTAGAACTGATCCACGAATTCAGAAAGTCACAAGATATAAAACCAATGCACAAAAATGGTTGCATTCCCATACACCAATAATGAAGCAGCAGAAGGAGAAAGCAAGGAATCAACCCCATTTACAATTGCACCAAAAACCATAAAATATCTAGGAATAAACCTAACCAAAGAGATGAAAAATGAAAAACTCAAGCAACAACAGATGTTGGTGAGGATGCAGAGAAACTATATACTGAAACTATAGAAAGCGTATGAAAGAAATTGAAGAAGACACAAAGAAATGGAAAAACATTCCATGCTCCTGGATTGGAAGAACAAATATCGTTAAAATGTCGATACTACCCAAAGCAATCTACATATTCAATGCAATCCCTGTCAAAACAACACCAGCATTATTCACAGAGCTAGAAAAATCCTAAAATTGGGATGGAACCATAAAAGACCCCAAATAGTCAAAGCAATCCTGAAAAAGAAAACCAAAGCTGGAGACATCACAATCCCAGACGTCAATACATATTACAAAGCTCTAATCATCAAGAAAGTATGGTATTGGCACAAAAATAGACACTCAGATCAGTGGAACAGAATAGAGAACCCAGAAATGGACCCAGAAACATGTGGCCAACTAATCTTTGACAAAGCAGGAAAGACTATCCAATGGAATAAAGACAGTCTCTTCAGCAATGGTGCTGGGAAAATTGGACAGCGACATGCAGAATAATAAACCTGGACCACTTTCTTACACCATGCACAAAAATAAACTCAAAATGGATGAAATACTTAAACATAAGACAGGAAGTCATCAAAATCCTAGAGAAGAGGGGCAGCTGGGTGGCTCAGTTGGTTAAGCACCAACTTCGGCTCACGTCATGATCACACATTTTGTGAGTTCAAGCCCCCGTGACAGCTCAAAGCCTGGAACCTGCTTTGGATCCTGTGTCACCCTCTGTCTCTGCTCCTCCCCCACTCATTCTCTCTCTCTCTCTCTCTCTCTCTCTCTCTCTCTCTCTCTCTTTCAGAAATAAAATAAACATTAAAAAAAAATTTTTTTTAATCCTAGAGGCAAAAGCAGGCAAAAACCTCTTTAACCTCAGCCACAGCAACTTTTTACTCAACATGTCTCCAGAGGAAAGGGAAACAAAAGCAAAAATGAATTATTGGGACGTTATCAAAATAAAAACCTTCTTCACAGCAAAGGAAACAATCAGCAAAACTAAAAGGCAACCGACAGAATGGGAGAAGATATTTGCAAATGACACAGCAGATGGGTTAGTATCCAAAATCTATAAAGAACTTCTCAAACTCAACACCAAAAAAATAATCTGGTGAAGAAATGGGCAAAAGACATGAATAGACACTTTTCCAAAGAAGACATCCAGATGGCAAACAAATACATGGAAAAATGCTCAACATCACCCATAATCAGGAAAATACAAATTAAAACCACGAGATACCACCTTACTCCAGTCAGAATGGCTAAAATGAAAAACTCAAGCAACAACAGATGTTGGTGAGGATGCAGAGAAAGAGGATCTCTTTTGCACTGCTGGTGGGAGTCACTCTGGAAAACAGTATGGAGGTTCCTCAAAAAATTAAAAATAGAACTACCCTATGACCCAGCAATTGCACTACTAGGTATTTATCCAAGGGATACAGGTGTGATGTTTTGAAGGGGCACATGCACCACAATGTTTATAGCAGCACTATCGACAATAGCCAAAGTATGGAAAGAGCCCAATTGTTCATTGACAGATGAATGGGTAAAGAATATGTAGTATATACATACTATGGAGTATTACTTGGCAATTGGAAAGAATGAAATCTTGCCATTTGCTACTATATGGATGGAACTAGAGGGTATTATCCTAAGCAAAATTAGACAGAGAAAGACAAATATCATATGACTTCACTCCTATGAGGAGTGTTTTAAGATACAAAACATGAACATAAGGGAAGGGAAGCAAAAATAACACAAAAACAGGGAGGGAAGGGCACGTGGGTGGCTCAGTCGGTTCAGTGTCCAACTTCGGCTCAGGTCATGGTCTCACAGTTCATGAGTTAGAGCCCCACATTGGGCTCTGTGCTGACAGCTCAGAGCCTGGAGCCTGTTTTGGATTCTGTGTCTCCCTCTCTCTCTGCCCCTCTCCCACTCATTTTGTCTCTCTCTCTCAAAAATAAATAGAAACATTAAAAAAAAAAACAGGGAGGGAGACAAAACATAGGAGACTCTTAAATACAGAGAACAAACAGAAGGTTGTTGGAGGGGTTGTGAGAGGGAAGATGGACTAAATGGGTGAGGGGCATTAAGGAATCTACTCTTGAAATCATTGTTGCACTATATGCTAACTTGGATGTGAGTTTGAAAATTAAAAAAAAAACTAAAAAAATAATAATAATAAAATTTTTAAAAATTAAATTAAAAAATAAAAGTAAAGAAATGATCTCTATAAAACTTAGATTTCTTGGAGGGCAAAAGATAGAAGGAAATGCCTATGTGACATAGAAAGAGAGAGAGAAGTGGGGGTAAGAACTGGAAACCAAAGTGAGAAATTATGACTTACAGGAATTTGTGTAATCTTAGAAACTTCCTCAGTAAAGGAGATATGGCTTTGAGCCTAAATATACTGGACAGTTAGAACCAAGATTCAACTTCCTTATTGTCAGTTGATGATTTCTTTTTATTTCACCAAGAAAGTAAAAGCACCAAGAGATAACTTCTGCATTTTCCCACCACCATATGTCTTCCCCTAATTTTACCTTCCTCTGCCTTCTCTTCATTTTCTGGTTTAAAGTTAGCCCTCCACGAGGTGTCATGGTTGCCTCGAGAGACTAGTAGGAGTTTGCACCTGTGGTGGAGAGAGTCCCAAGCCCACATCCAGGAGGCTGCGTCTTGGGAGGAGATGACTTCTCCGATTCCTCAGTGAAGGCTGCATCTGGGAGTGGTATGGCTCAGAAAACCTGGGAATGGGCCAATAACATGCAGGAAGCATGTTGTTCATGATATCGATGAAATCTAGAAATGCAAGAAACAGCAGCAAGAAATTCTGATGGCGAAGCCCTGGACTAATGATCGCCATTGCTTTAAGTACTGCAAAATCTCAGCATTGGCCCCCTGCCAGATCAGGAAGCAACTGATCTGAAGTGATGGCCTAATGCTAGGAAAGGTGGATGGTGAAACCATGATCATTATAGACAGTTTTGCTTTGCACTGAAACCCGAGTAAATAAGTGCTCAGGCTGCATATGAGTACATGGCTGCATATATAGAAAATGCCAAACAGGTTGGCCTCCTTGGAAATGCAATTGGCTGGCATCATAGCCAACCTGGCTGTGGCTGCTGGCTTTCTGGGATTGATGTTAGTAATCAAACACTGAATCAGCAGTTCCAGGAACCATTCCTAGCAGTAGTAATTGACCCAACAAGAAAAATATCTGCAGAGAAAGTGAATCTTGGAGCCTTTGGAACACACCCAAAGGGCTACAAACATGCAAACAATATTATGCCTTACAAGTGTCATATTTCAAATCCTCCTTGGATCGCAAATTGTTTGAGCTTTTGCAGAATAAATACTGTGTGAATATGATGAGTTCCTCTAGCTTTCTTCCGAATGCAAACTATACCACTGGTCAGGTCTTTAATTTGTCTGAAAAATTAGAACAGTCAGAAGCAAGCCCAGCTGGGATGAGGGAGTTTCATGCTGGGTTTGGAAACACATGACAGAAAGAAGACAAACATGCCAAGGCTAAAGTGACAGATGTAGTAAAACTACCATAGAAGCTACCCATGGATTGATGTCTCAGGTTATTGAGGATAAACTGTTTCACCGAATTAACATCTCTTAAACAATCACTAAGTAGTACTTTTGACTGAAAGTCAGTGTGAGAAAAATACTCAAGGAACACTTTAAAGCCAGTTACCAAAATTCTGATTTTAACTAGAAGGTGCTCTGAAGTATTCCGATTATAACATCCTGTAATAAAACTCTTTAAAATGAAAAATAATGTAACTAGATTTCATCCCCACTCACTTGTTAAAGACTTCACTGCTGAAATGGAACATTGTTTCTTGCATCATGAATCCCCACCACTAAACAAACTACCCATTTTACACAGAAATATGCTGTCATATTCTCAGGAAAAACTCTCCTCTTTAGCTCACTGCCCCATTTATCTACCCTATAGAAGAAATCCTCATTTATTGTTATTCACTATCTCTACTTTTCTCTTCTGCCTTCTTTTTGTTGTTGTTATTTTTTTCTGAGCAAGTTCTTTACTGATGTTGTTTTAATTTATTATAAAACACTTCAGACATTAAAATATACAAATAAAAGTATAACTTTTTTTTCTCTTTTCAAAGCCAGGACCTCATTTTTTAAAGACATATGTTCCTCAAAACGCTATCACTGCAGAATGAAGTGCAATCCTGATGAACATGCAATTAAATACTGTGCTGACTGGACCATCTGCTGCAAACCAAAGAGAATTCAATTTAGGGAAAAAAAGTGGTGAAAAGTCTATCTCCACCTTCTTCAGATTCTGGGAAAAGAAACTAAAAATGTTTAAAACTCTTTTCTATATAAGAATAATTAATATGATGGATAAAGGAAATTCATGATAATTATATGTTTAAATGACAAGGTTAAAGTAAATATGAATTTTATAAAGGCTTACACTCTATTTTCATGTGTGTGCTTTTACATTAATTTCTTTAATTTATATCCACACCCATGTTGTTGTTTCACCTAGAGTACTATATCCCAGCCCCACAATTTACTGTCTGACCTTGAGCAAGTTCTTTACTCTCTCTATATATCAGTTTCCTTATCTACAAAATGAGATAACAATGATACCTACATCATGGTGTTATGGGGATTATATTACTTAGTATGTGTAAAGGTCTTAAGCAGCACCTGACCCCGTGTATGTTCTATATGTGTTAACTATAATTTCATGGAGCCAGAGAATGTGACCTGTTCTATAGCTTTTGGAATTTATTAAAAAATTCTTTGTGATCTAAGTTAAAATTAATATTTGTGAAAATTCCATGTGTTTTTTAAGTAAGGTATATTTTCCATTTATGAGATATACAACCTTATAAAACACAATATATTTATTCAGCACTATTCTACTGCAGTAATCTAGGACTGGGACACTGGTACTGAGGGCTAAGAAGAAAGAAGATATTCAGGATGGATTTCAAAAATAAGATTGACAGAATTTAATGGCTATATGATATAATAAGAAGAAAGTATGAAAGATGATACTGTGATTTCAAAGCTGACAAAGAAATGGGTAGCAATACAATTCACTAAACTAGAGAGGCCAGAAGAGAAGGTAGGTTGGGAGTGCGGGGAGTGTCAATAAAGAGATGTTTTAGCATAATGGAGTCATGCAAGGGATATGGATATCAGTTCACTGGACATATTTTTAAGAGTCTAATTTTATTTTTTTTAATTTATTTTTGAGAGAGACAGAGCACGAGTGGGGGAGGGGCAGAGAGAGAGGGAGACACAGAATCCGAAGCAGGCTCCAAGCTGTCAGCACAGAGCCTGATGCAGGGCTCGAACCCATGAACCATGAGTTCATGACCCTACCCAAAATCGGATGCTTAATGGACTGAGCCACCCATGCACCCCAACTTTATTCTTTTAATAAATGAGCCTAATTCCTATTATGAACCTCATTCCCCTTCGTCACAGAAACTTAAACTCAGTGTATTCAGAGTTGTTTCCCTAGAATTATTTGGAAGTTTGAGAGGACTTATAGTGGTGAGGCATCTGGGAGAGCATTGATTATGCTAACATTACTAAGATATCATTATCCCTACTTGGTCTTGAGTCACTAGCCAATGTACAACTGCTAAGGTGCTTCTTGTTCTTAATAACATTCTTAAAATTCTTTTGGGGGGCTTGGGGGACAGCTGGCTGGCTCAGTCAGCTAAGCATCCGACTTTTGATTTCAGCTCAGGTCATGATCTCAAGGTTTGTGGGATCGAGCCCCTCATCGGGCTCTCTGTCTCTCCCTGTCTCTCTGTCCACCCTCACTCTCTCTCTCTCTCTTTCTCTCTCAAAATAAATAAATAAACATTTTTTTAAAAAAAACCTCTTTGGGAAAGGCTTATTCTTTAGTGCATAGGATAATTCTGCCACTCAAGCATCATTCTAGTTTACCAGAAATTCCAGTGGGAATATCTATCACTCTACCACATCCTATGGTGATCTCAGTCATACAAGGATTCTACTCTTACTCCCTTCCCATGCTGGGGGAACCCGTGTGAGGGAAGACTACCTCACAATGCTGTGAGAATCTCAGACCTATCTACCAAAGAAAACCAGTCAATCAGTGCTATGCTACGCTATGGCCTTGCCACCTCTCTGAGCTCCACTCACCTAAGCAAACACTAGTGTCTGTCCTCCATTACCTGCTCCCATTTCTCTCCCCTCCCACTATATGAATTCCAGAATTGGAGACAGAAACAGTGATGCCCTTCCCCCCAATATCTAAAATATTCATTTTCTTTCATTTTTATTCTATCCTTCCTCTACCTTACTCAAAACTTGGTTTAGGGAAGAAATAAGCTCCTAATTCATCTGCATTCTCCAAAATCTATCATAAAATCTGAATCCAAGAGTTCCTTCCAGTGTCCAAGAGAACAAAGTTTTTTGACATGCAGAAACCTGCTCTTCATTTCTCTCTTTTCAAAGGGAAAAAGTACACATTGTTCAGAACACAGTAATGGTGAATTGTTTTGGACTTTTTAAAACAGGGGGGAAGTAAGCAGATAAAATTTTCTTAATATTCTTAAAATCAAAATCTAAAAAATTAGTAAGAAAGTTCCCAAACAAAATCCATGTATAGGGTAGCAGCTTCTAAAATGGCTTCCAATGATTCCAGCATCTTGGTATACATGCTCTTATGTAATCCTCTCCTATTGAGTTACTCACCTCTAATGGATGGTATTGAGTTGACTCTTGAACAACATGAGTTTGAACTGCATGGCTCCACTTACAGACGCCTTTTTTTTTAAAGTTTATTTATTTTTGAGAGAGATAGAGAGAGAGAGAGAAAGCAGGGGAGGGGCAGAGAGAGGGAGACAGAGGATCCAAAGCTGGCTCAGCAGTGAGCCCAATGTGGGGCTCAAACTCACAAACCAAGAGATCATGACCTGAGCTGAAGTTGGAAGCTCAACTGACTGAGCCAGCCAGGTGCCCAAAACACAGATTTTTTTCAATAAATATATTAGAAAAATTTTGGAGATTTGGGACAATTTGAAAAACTCACAAATGAGACATGTAGCAGAGAACTATAAAAAAGAAAAGAAAAAGAAAAAGTCATGTCATGATTGCATAAACTACATGCCAATATAGTCTATTTTATCACTTACTAAACTATAAAATATGCACAAATATATTTGCTTTCATTTAACTATTTTTCCTTCCTTTTTATATTTCTTCCTTCTAGTTGTATCAATTTTAAAATAAAAATAAAGATGAAACAGACAGACAGACAAACATAAAGAAATAAATCCAGCATAAAGATCATTGTAAAAAAAAAGAAAAGGATGAGGTGCTCAGTCGGTTGAGTGTCCAACTCTTGATTTCAGCTCAGGTTGGTCCCAATGTTGTGGAATTGATCTCCACATCAGGCTCCATGCTCTCTCCCCCTCTCTTTCTGCCCTCCTTTGCTCTCTCTCTCTCTCTCAAAAACATAAAAAATTAAAAAAAAAAAAAAGGAATTCATCAACCCATCCTCACAGCTATACCAGTAAGTGTAAAATTTGCACTTTTTGCAAAATATCTTTTTTTTTAATCTTGTATTTATTTTTGAGAGAGAGAGAGAGAGTGCAAGCTGGGGAGGGGCAGAGAGAGAAGGAGACACAGAGTCTGAAGCAGGTTCCAGGTTCTGCTGACCCACGTGGGGCTCGAACTCACGAACTATGAGATCATGACTTGAGCCAAAGTCAGACGCTTAACTGACTGAGCCACCCAGGTGCCCTTGCAAAATATCTTTTTATGTCCTACTGAAAAATGTAGCTTTTATGTGGGTGCAGAATTGCTATAAGAAAGGCTTACCTGTAGACTCTCATGTGATCAGAGAAAAAAGCAAAATTAACTTAAAGCAAAAGGAAGGTTAAGAATCTAGGGCTGAGGGCGCCTGGGTGGCGCAGTCGGTTAAGCGTCCGACTTCAGCCAGGTCACGATCTCGCGGTCCGTGAGTTCGAGCCCCGCGTCAGGCTCTGGGCTGATGGCTCGGAGCCTGGAGCCTGTTTCCGATTCTGTGTCTCCCTCTCTCTCTGCCCCTCCCCTGTTCATGCTCTGTCTCTCTCTGTCCCAAAAATAAAATAAAAAACGTTGAAAAAAAAAAATTTTTTTTTTAAAAATAAAAAAAAAAAAGAATCTAGGGCTGAAAAGTTTAATGCTAACAGAGGATAATTTGATAATAGAAAGAGGTATGGCTTTTAAAATGTCAAGATAACAGGAGAAGCAACTTCAGCTAACCAAAGGGTAGCAAACAAGTTCCCAGATGCCATTAAGAAAATGTATGTATTCTAGCATACAGGTTAAAAAAAATGGTCAAAAATATACCTATGATATTTTGTTAATGGGTACACAGTATAAAAAGATGTAAATAGGAGCACCAATAACATAAACTTTAAGGGTAAGAAAATAAATGTGAACTTTTTTATGCAATCGAAGTTGTTATTACAGCTGAAAATAGACTTATAACTAAAACATGTACTATGACACCTTCTTTATAATCACAAGGCAAAATCCATAATAAATACATAGATAATAAAGAGAAAAAATAATAGAATACTACTATAAAAAAAATCAGCTAACAAAAAAAGACAGCAAAAGAGGAAAAGAATTTAAAAACTACCAAAAACATCATAAAACAATTGACAAAATAGTGATAGTAAGTTCTTACCTCTCAAAAATTTCTTCAAATGTAAATGGTTTAAATTTTCCAATTAAAAGACATAGAATGCTTCAATGGATAAAGAAGTAAGACCCAGCTCAGCTATATGGGCCCACAAGATACTCAAGCATTAAGGACACTCATCATCTGAAATTGAAGGGAAAAAGACATTCTATGAAAACAGAAAACAAAAGAGAGCAGAACTAGTTATATTTTTACCAGACAAAATAGACTTTAAGTCAAAAACTGTAATCAGAGACAAAGTCATCATATAATGAAAAAAGGGTAAATCATCCAGAGGATATAACAATTATAAATATATATGTGCACAATATTGGAGCACATAAATAAACAGACCTGAGGGCAAAAATAAAGAGCAGTATAATAATAGTAGGGGAATTTAATACCCTATTTTCAAAAATGGATAGATCATCCAGACAGAAAATCAATAAGGAAATAATGGACTTGAACTGCACTTTAGCCCAAATGGACCTAACAGACATCTACAGAACATTCTATCCAACAGAAGCAGAATACATATGATTCTCAAAGAAAATTCTCCAGAATAAATAAGTCAGAAAAACAAAACTAGCCTTAAAATGTAAGAACATTAAAATCATAGAAAGCATGTTTCCCAAATGCGATGTTATGACACTAGAAATTAGTGACAGGAAAAAAGTCAAAAATTGGCTAATGTGGGGGAAATTAAACAACACTCTTCTGAAAACACTATGAACCAAAGAAATAAAAAAATAAATAAATAAATATCCTGAAACCAATGAATGAACAAACCACACACCAAAACTAATGCAATACCACAAAAGAAGTTCTAAGGGGGAAGTTTATAATGATGAACAAGCACATTAAGAAAAAAGATACCTCGGGGCGCCTGGGTGGCGCAGTCGGTTGAGCGTCCGACTTCAGCCAGGTCACGATCTTGCGGTCCGTGAGTTCGAGCCCCGCGTCGGGCTCCGGGCTGATGGCTCGGAGCCTGGAGCCTGTTTCCGATTCTGTGTCTCCCTCTCTCTCTGCCCCTCCCCCGTTCATGCTCTGTCTCTCTCTGTCCCAAAAATAAATAAAAAACGTTGAAAAAAAAATTTAAAAAAAGAAAAAAGATACCTCAAATAAACAACCTAACCTAACACCTTGACTAGAAAAGAAAAACAAACTAAGCCCAAAGTTAGCAGATAGAAGACAATAATGAAGATTAGATTGGAAATAAATTAATTAGACACTAGTAAGACAACAGAAAAGATCAATGAAGCTAAGAATTTTAAAAAAATAAAATAAAATTGACAAACATTTGGCTAAACCAAGAAAAATAAGAGATGACTCAAGGTAATAAAATTATAAAGGAAAGAGTAGACATTAAAACTGATAACCACAGAAATGCAAATTACCATAAAGACTACTATGAAGAATTGTATACCAATAAATTAGATAACTTAGGAGAAATAAATTCCTAGAAGCACACAATGTATCAAGACTGAATCATGAAGTAATAGAATGGCTGATAACCAATAACAAGCAAGGAGATTAAATCAGAAATCTAAAATCTCCCCATAAACAAAAACCCAGGACAAGATGATTCCACTGATAAATTCTACCAAACATTTAAAGAAGACTTGGGGCGCCTGGGTGGCTCAGTCGGTTGGGCGTCTGACTTCGGCTCAGGTCATGATCTCGTGGTCCGTGAGTTCGAGCCCCACGTCAGGCTCTGTGTTGACAGCTCAGAGCCTGGAGCCTGTTTCGGATTCTGTGTCTCCCTCTCTCTCTCTGACCTTCCCCCATTCATGCTCTGTCTCTCTCTGTCTCAAAAAAATGAATAAACGTTAAAAATAATAATAATAAAAAATAAAGAAGACTTAATAGGGCGCCTGGGTGGCTCAGTCAGTTAAGCGTTCAACTTCGGCTCAGGTCATGATCTGGCAGTTCATGAGTTTGAGCCCCGCATCACGTTCTGTGCTGACAGCTCAGAGCCTGGAGCCTGCTTCAGATTCTGTGTCTCCCTCTCTCTCTGCCCCTCTCCCACTATGCTCTTTCTCTCTCTCAAAAATAAATAAACATTAAAAAAAATTGAAAGAAGACTTAGTACCTTAAATAAAAATAAATCTTCTCAAATATTCCCCCAAAAATTGAAAAGGAAGTAACACTTTCAAACTTATTATAAAGGCCAGCATTACCCTGCCACCAATACCAGTCAAAGAAACCACAAGAAAATTATAGGCAAATATCCCTGATGAACAAGGTGCAAAAATCATCAAGAAAATATTAGTTAACCAAATTCAAGAGCACATTACAAGGATCATACCCCATGATGAAGTGGAATTCATCCCCAGGATGCAAGGATGGTTGAACATAGGCAAATCAATAAATGTGATAAATCATATTAACACAATGAAGGATAAAAATTATGTGATCATTTCAATGGAAGTGTTTAACAAATTCAACGTTCTGTTATGATAGAAACTCTCAACAAACAAGGTATGGGAGGAATGTTCCTCAATATAATAAAGGCCATATAAGACAACCACACAGCTAACATCATAGTCAATGGTGAAAAGCTTTTCCTCTAAGATCAGGAAAAGGACAAGGGTGCCCATTCTCACCACTTCTATTTAACATAATACTGGAAGTCCTAGCCATCACAATTAGGCAAGAAAAAGAAATTAAATGTATTCAAATCAGAAAAGAAGTAAAATTGTCTCTGTTTACAGATTATATGAGTTTATGTATAGAAAACACTGAAGACTCCACCAAAATAACTTCTAGAACTAATAAGTGAATTTGGTAAAGGATACAAAATTAAAATAGAAAAAATATTTACATTTCTATACACTCACAAAAAAACTACTTCAAAAAATGAATTAAGAAAATAATCCCCTTGGGGTTCCTAGGTGACTGAGTCAGTTAAACTGATTTCAACTTAGGTCATGATCTCCCAGTTCATGAGTTTGAGCCCCGCATCTGGCTCTGCACTGTCAGTGCAGAGCCTGCTTGGGATTCTCTCTCTCTCCTGCCTCTCCCCTGCTCATGCTGTCTCTCTCTCAAAACAAATAAATAAACTTTAAAAAAGAAAGAAAGAAAACAATCCCCTTTTTAATAGCATCAAAGGAATTAAATACTTTGGAACATATTTAAATAAGGAAGTAAAAAGATCTCTACACTGAAAATTATAGAATATTGATGAAAAAGTGAAGAAAACAAATAAATGGAAAGAAATCCTGTGTTCATGGACTGGAAGAATTAATATTGTCAAAATGTCCATAATACCCAAAGCATTCTACAGATTCAATGCAATCGCTAGTAAAATTCCAATGGCATTTTTCACAGAAATAGGAAAAATGATCTTAAAACTGCTATGGGAGCACAAAAGACCATGAATGACCAAAGCAATCTTAAGAAAGAACAAAGATGAAAGCATCACTCTCTTGACTTCAAACAGTGTAAGGCTTTAGTAATCAAAACACTATGGAATTGGGGCACCTGGGTGGCTCAGTAGGTTAAGCGTCCGACTTCAGCTCAGGTCACGATCTCGCGGTCTGTGAGTTCGAGCCCGCGTCAGGCTCTGTGCTGACTGCTCGGAGCCTGGAGTCTGTTTCGGATTCTGTGTCTCCCTCTCTCTCTGTCCCTCCCCCGTTCATGCTCTGTCTCTCTGTCTCAAAAATAAATAAAAACGCTAAAAAAACTTTTTAAAAAAACACTGTGGAACTGGCACAAAAACTGGCACATATCAGTGAACAGAATAAAGAGCTCAGAGCTAATCCCACACATATCTAATATTTGATAAGGGTGCCAAGAACACATAATGGGGAAACTATAGTCTATTTAATAAATGGGGTGTTGGGAAAACTGGATATCTACATGGAAAACAGTGAAACTGTATTCTTCTCTTACACCATATACAATAAATTCAAAATATATTAAAGATTTAAATGTAAGACCTGTAAGCATAAGACTCCTAGAAGAAAACATGGGGGAAAGCTCCTTGACGTTGAGTTCTTGGCAATAATTTTTTGGATATGACACCAAAAGAACAGGCAACAAAAGGAAAAATAAACAAGTGGACTACATCAAACTAAAGAGCTTCTGTACAACAAAGGAAACTATCAACAAAATGAGAAGAATGAGAGAAAATGTTTGTGAATCATATATCTGATAAGAGAGAAATATCCAAATTATATAAGGAGCCCATACAACTCAATAGAAAAATAACAAACTAATTAAAAAGAGGCAAAGGACTTGAATACAGTTTTCCAAAGGAGACATTCAAATGGTCAATAGGAGGATAAAAAGGTCTTCAACATCACTAATCATCAGGGAAATGCAAAGCAAAACCCAATGAGATATTGCCTCACACCTGCTGGAACAGCTATTATGAAAATGACAAGAGACAGGAAGTGTTGGCAATGATGTGGATAAAACGGAACCCTTGAGCACTATTGCTGGGAATGTAAATTGGTACTGCCATTACAGAAAACGGTATAGATTTAATCAAAAAAATAATCAAAATTTAATCAAAGAATTAAAATTACATGTGATCCAGCAATCCCATTTCTGGGCACATATCCAAAGGAAACTTTATCAATATCTCAAAGAGTTATCTGCACACTCATGTTTATTGCAGCATGATTTACAATAGCCAGGATATGCAAACAACAGAATTCCACCAGTAGCGGGAGCAGAGAGCGGGTCCCAGAGAGCCCTGAACAGCCCCACCACCACCACCCGCCTAGGTACCATCACACCTGGGAGGAGCTGCCACAGCCGGCCCAGTCACCATCACTGCAAGCATGAGCAGCAAGGCAGAGTCTCAGCAGCTGCCCGACACCCCCAGCACTGCCCACACCAAGCTGGGCATCACCAGGCAGCGGCACAGGGAGCGGTGACCCCGATGGCCTCACATCCACAGTGCCTTCCAGCAGGGACAAGGTCATCCAACCAAGGTTTTGGGAAGAGTGAAATGGCTCCGTGTAGGAAGACAGATATGGGTTTATCAAGAGGAATGACACCAAGGTAGATGTATTTGCACGCCAAACTGCCATAAAGAATAACCCCAGGAAGCACCTTTGCAATGGAGGCAGGGGATGGAGAGACTGCAGAGTTTAATGTTGTTGAAGGAGAAAAGGGTGCAGAGGCAGCAACTGTGACTGGCCCTCGTTGCGTCCCAGTGCAAGGCAGTAAATATGCAGCAAACCATAAGCATTATGGATGTTATGCATGTCACAGAGGTCCTCCACGCTACTGCCCTCAGAATTACCCGAATGGTGAGAGTGGGGAAAAGAACCAAGGATCAGACAGCGCTCCCTAAGGCCAGGCGCAACCGTGCCAGCCCTAAGGCAGGTGACGATTCCCACTTTACTTACATGCGGAGACCCTATGGGCGTCAACCAGTCTTTCAACCCTCCTGGGCAGGGAGAGGTGGTAGAGGGAGCTGTCGAGCAGGGTGTAGGAGAGCAAGATAGACCAGTGAGACAGAATATGTATGGGGGGGGGGGGGGGGGGGGGGGGGGGGGTTATAGACTATGATTCTGTAGGGGTCCTGCTGACTGAAGGCAACAATGCAGAAGATAAGGGAAATCGCGATGAGACCCAAAGCCAGCGGTCACTTCAATGTTGGTACCGCTGCAACTTCAATTATAGAAGCTGAAGCCCAGAAAACCCTAAACCACAAGATGACAGATAAAAGCAGACAGTTCACCAGCTGAAAAATCATCTGCTCCCAAGAATGGGCAGGGCAGGGCTGAGTAAATGCCACCTCACCGTCTTTACCATCATCCAGGTTAGTCTTCCAACAATAAGAAATGGATAAGGAATTCCAACAATAAGAAATGAACAAAAGATTGGAGTTGAAGACCTTAAGTACTTGTTTTTTGTCCATTGACCAGATAAATAGAACTATCTATGCAGCATGGGGGTTTTATCACTTTTACCTAAAGATGTCTCTTTTTGGTAATGACAAATGTGTTTAAAGGAAAAAAAAAAAAACTGGTTTTTCTCAATACACCTTTAAAGGTTTTTTAATTGTTTCATATCCTGTCAAGGCAAGATTTTTAAGAACCTCATTTTTAATTTGTATTAAAAGTCTCTAACTTCATTTTTTCAAAAAAAGTCAACAAATGGCAAGTACCTGTTAATAAAGGTCTTCAATAATTGTCAAAACTAAAAAATAGTAATAATACAAATTTTTAAAAACCATGGAAACAACCTCAGTGACTGTCAATACTAAGTAGATAAAGAAGATGTGGTATGTTTATGCAATGGACTATTATTCAGCCATAAAAAAGCAGGAAACCTTGCCATTTGGGACAACATGGATAAACCTAGAGAATATTATGCTAAGTGAAAAAAGCCATATATAGACAAATACTGGCTGATCTCACTTATATAGGAAATCTCAAAAAAGTGAAACTCAGAACCAGAAGGTAAAGTGGATATTGCCAGAATTTGGAAAGTGGGGGAAATGGGGAGATGTTAGTCAAAGGTAACAAACTTTCAGTTATAAGAATACGTTCTAAGGACCTAATGTGCAATGTGGTGACTCTAGTTAATAAAATATTGTATACTTGAAATTTGCTAAGCAAGTAAATCTTATATATTCTCACCAGAAAAAAATTGTAACTATTTTTTTAATTGTTTTAATTAAATGTTTAATGTTTATTTTTGAGAGAGAAAGAGACACAGCGTGTGAGCAGGGGAGAGGCTGAGAAGGAGGGAGACACAGAATCCGAAGCAGGCTCCAGGCCCTGAGCTGTCAGCACAGAGCCCAGCAAGGGCTAGAACTCACCAACCTCGAGGTCATGACCTGAGCCTGAAGTCAGCCGATTAACTGCTTAACCGCCTAACCCACTGAGCCAACCAGGCGCCCAAATTGTAACTATTTGAGGGGATAGATATGTTAATTAGTTTGATTGCAGTAAGCATTTCACAATGTATATGTACTTCAAATCATCACATTTTACTGCTTAAACATTAGCAACTTTCATTTGTTAATTATACCTCACTAAAGCTGTTGAGGAAAAGTCTTGAAGAATGGTTGGGATAACAGATATGTTCATCATCTTGAATGTGATGATGGTTTCACAAAAGTATATGTGTCAAAGCTTATCAAATTGTACACTTTAATATTTAAATTTTTATGTCATTTATATCTCAATAAAGATTTTTTTAAGTTTATTTATTTACTTTGAGAGAGAGCAAGCACAAGTGAGGGAGGGGCAGAGAGAGGGGAGATAGATAGAGAGAGAGAGAGAGAGAGAGAGAGAGAGAATCCCAAGCAGGCTCTACACCATCAGCAGAGACCAGGGCTCATAACCCATGAACCATGAGATCATGACCTGAGCCAAAATCAAGACTCGGAGACTTAATCGACTGAGCCACCCAGGCACCCCAGTAAAGATTTTTTTTTAATAGTGATAGTTATAAAAAATGACCTTGACAGAATATTATGCAGCTTTTAAAATATCATTTATGAAGAGTTTATAATGAGAGAAAAAATACTTATGGTATATATCATGCTACAAAAACAGCATATCTGGGTATATTGTTTAGAACTATGCAAAACAAAATATCAAATAATAAACCAGGCATAAATAAAATTTCTTTAAGAAACACACAGCTTGTTTCTGAGAGATGAGGCTCACGTGTTAATTTTTCCTTCCTTGTCATTTTTAGTATTTTATAAATTTTCAAAAATTGGCATTTAATTTTTGTTGTAACATGAAAAACCCAAAAATTCAAGGTTATTTCCTTGAAAAAGAAAAACTATAGTTCTCAGGTCTCCATTAATACTTTTGGGAAATCCAGGTGGGGGAGCAGTGCCTTCGTCAACAGGAGAAGCGGCCACACCAGAAAGAGCTGGCTGTTTTTTTCCTCACACAAGCTGGCCAACTCCACTGCCTCGGGGAAGATCAGTGTAGCATGTCTACCCGGAGCAGTGTATACCCCAGACCTCTCAGGTTGGTACGGGACGGTGTGTTCAACCTTCCCTTTCTGTACTCTGACAGCCAGTGTCAGACCCTGCCACCTTTATCCTCAACAGAAGCTCCCGGCCATGAAGCCTCTCGTCATTGTCCTTGTCTTGCTCTCCTGTGTGGACCCAGCTCTGGCAGGTAAAATGGGACTCTCCCTGGGGAACCATTTGTGTAGAAGAGCAATTCCACTAAGCAAACCTACAAATGTCCTCCTACCATGGACCCTTTTATTTTCAAAGTGGAAGCATCAACCGGTTTGATGTTAGCAAGACCTGAGCTTGAATCTTGGCTCTCCAACTTGTTAACTGTGCAGCTTTAGGCAAAAGTCAAAGGCTTCTCTGAACCTTAGTTTCTTCATTCATAAAATGGAAACAAAACTAACCTCTGAGTCTTGCCAGGATTAAGTGTGCTGATGTATAGAACAGGCCTATACATAACAGGCACCTGACTCCTGAGAGTTTTCATAATATTTTCATTAGTAATACCCCATCCTGTTTTGCCACTATTGTTTTGTCCCTAATTTAGGAACACGTCTAGGCATAATAGTCCAAAACAGAAAATAGTGATAACACAATTTGTTAGCTTTCTAATTTACTGAAATTTCTAATTTGTAGATTCCTTAGATACATGGAGAAACAGATTTGGAACTACTTGTTCCAAGAGAATTAAGGGGCTTTACGTGCTAAAAGAAATATCTGATCGGGGACACATGAGAGAATGCTGACTGGCCTCAAACTGTAGCTTGACCACATTCATGACTGATTTTTAAAATCTCTCCTGAATATTCTCTTCACTCAGTGCTATTGAATCAGTTCAAGTCCATATGTTATAGGGTCCCATTTAATTTCTCATCTGCCCTCAAGTAATCTCTAGGCAGGTGAACCAGATTTTCTGGTCACCTGATTCATTAGGCTGGATTTAAGAATCCATACAACCCAGGCCTCTTGAAGCTATTGATGGGACCAATTCCACTATGGTTTATGGAAATGGATTCATGGCTTCTAGACAACTGAGATAGTCTACAATATTCACTTTAGTGCCTTATACATTCCCAAAGCTGTCATTTCCGTAGGAATTTCTTGTCTTGCTACATAGCCCACTTCACTTCATCTCCCTGGGCTTTCATCTTGCTAGGTAAGTAACCCTGATCCCTTTTTTGCCCTATAGGACAATTACCTTCCAGGACATGATAACTTGCACAGGATAGGGGCTGACTCAAAATTTCTACAGATGACCAAAATACTTGACATTCTTTTCCTTTTAACACCTTCTTACATATGGAAATAAAGACATATCCATATTTTGATAATTCTACAGAGTAACATGTCCATAAAATCATAAGCTCAGCTCAAAATGCCTTGGGTCCCAATAAGACATTCTAAATCTTCAGAATATATTTTATCCTCCACTGAACTCATCATAGCATTCTGTTTTGCAAATAATTCTGTCTTACGCGCTCTCATAGATATTTTGTGTTTCTTCTCTCTTGGTCTAGATGGAAAATTCTTTATGTTTAAGGTCTACATTGCATTCAAATCTTATAAAAGCTGGCTTGGGAATGAATACATAATTAAATAATGAGTGAACGACTACATGCATAGGTAACTTGATTGTTTAGAGTATATTAACTTACCAATTTGGGCAAACTTCCAAGCTACTAATTGTCTCAGCTCAGAGTGCCATAACAAAATACCACTGATTGTGTGGTTTCAACAAAATGAATTTTCTCACAGTTCTGTAGGCCGGACAGTCCAGATCAACCGCAGGCTGATTCTGTTTCTGATGGGAGTTATCTTCCTGGATTTTAGACAACCAGCCTCTCTCTGTGTCTAAGAGCCCCACCCTTAGAGATGCAATTCACTTTACCTCCTAGAATCCTTCTCTCCAAATAGTCACATTGGGGGTGAGGGTTTCAACATAAGAATGGAGGATGAGGGATAAAGTGAACACGATTCAATTCGTAGCACTAGTTCATCCTTTTTCAACTACAGAACCAATCATTATGATTAAGACTTGATTAAGTCCCCTTGGAATCCAGTTTGATAGAAATGGAGGCACTAATTCTGTGACTTTTTGGACTAAATAATTATTTTTGCATTCATCTTCTTTCCAGGCTTGAATCCACTGTCATCAGAAATGCACCAGAAATGCTATGGGAATGGTATCTGTAGACTTGAGTGCTCTACAAGTGAAATGTTAGTTGCCTACTGTATGTTTCAGCTGGAGTGCTGTGTCAAAGGAAACCCTGAGCCCTGACACAAGACGCCAGTGAATGCCAATTAACTTGAAAGTAATTGACATCCTCTCCACCAACCTTCACACAGCCAGGGAATTTAGATTAAACTGTGACACTGTGATGTGCCCACAGTTGTTGGTTTTTAGCATTTTTTACATAAGCCATCAGAATCTTATGATTTTGCATTTGAAAAGCTGAGCTGCAGCCTTACCCAAGACAGCTAAGCTTCTCATGAAAACAACTTAGGATATGTTTTCTCGCTTCAAAGTGATATCCATGCTCTTCTCAGTGCCTATTTCTCTCTTAGAAAGGACACCTTAATTATTTATAGAAGCTTCAAATTACAGAAACACCCAGTCCCTTCAGTTCCCCCATTTTCTTTCTCTTTGTACCACCCATCTTAGAGAAACAGATCTGCCCTGGCCCCCTGATGACTTTGTAGGTTTCTCACAAAGACCACATAGGTGAGGCTTAACTGCAGGCTGGCCCAAGTCTTCACTGAGTCTGATCCTGTAGTCCTTCGTGAAACACATGGGAAAAGGCTTTGTGGTAATGGGAAGCCACGAAGAAGGTTCTCAGCCACAACCATGATTTCAGAGAGTGAAAGCACAGGACTTCCCCCCTCAACCTCCTTAGGGTTTAGTTACAGGCTACCAGACCACTTGGCTATGGTTTGCAGTCAACTCCTCAGCAGCAGAGTGGCCCAACACCTCTGCTACCTCTCATCTGGCCCCTCTGCTTGGGGGTCATCCTGTGGCACTAGGAACTAACACCATGCTGATCTTACTTTGCCGTGCGTATAAGTAATAAATTGTCTGAATCCATTTGGACTCACTGTTTTCTTTACCAGTCAACCCTATGAAGGTGTCCAGGCAAACCTACAAATTCTATTATGGTGCTGATTATTGTTATGCCCAGAATTCGTGATCCCCAAAGACAACTAGGGAGCCGAGTCCGATGCAAAAGCAAAAGAACCTTTATTCGAGCTAGCTCGAGCTCAATCCCCTACCTGCACCGACGCAGCGGTGAGATACCAGGGAGAGAGCGAGTTTCAAAAGCACAAAGGTTTTATAGGGGTCTAGGGGCAGTTGGTGAGGTAATGGCTGTGGCCTCAGCCGATTGGCTGGGGAAGGGTCGTGGCCTCGGCCGATTGGCTGGGGAAGGGTCGGAGTCCTGTTACGCAGGTCGCTGGGCGTGTTTTGATCAGGAAGTTTGAATGGGTGAGTGGGAGGTTACTCAAGGGGAGGAGGCGCGGTCTGAGGTTTCTGTGATTTTCCCGGAAAAGGGGTCATGTCCGGGACATAGTCACTCAAGGTGGAGAACACAGAACAAGATGGAGTTGGCCGGCGTAGGCCCGCCCTTTCAATTATCCCACTGACTACAGTGATGCTGCACGTCTGCCTAACTGCTTAATACTGTCAACCTATACACAAATGCATGAGTGCGGAGTTCTGCAATTGCTGTTCAGGATAAGGGGCGCAGCGGCCGAGGGGGTAGATTCTGGTTGTCTTCTTTAACTTCAGTGCTGAACACAGCATGGTCCCTCTAGTAATTCTGAGAAGATGGAGCTGTAGCTGCAAATAGTCGATTGGCGATCTAGTACATGGCCGAGGAAACAACGGCTAAGTCCTGGCTTGAAATCACAGTACTGCCCTTGCAGCCACTCTCTGCAACTGGACAGAGAAGAAAGGAGAATAGTAGATGAGAAAGATGAGGCGTTGTGAGGAGCTCTACCCTCCCAGACGCTGTTCAGTCTTTGAGAAAATCCAGTGTTTGTGACTTTAGGGAGGAAGATACTAAAAATATGGTAGAGTGTGTCCTCTTCTCAGAGGCCCAAACTCACCTGCAGAGTCAGTAGGGGAGATGGGCCAAATGGAATAGCATTAGAGATGGCC
This sequence comes from Panthera uncia, assembly GCF_023721935.1. Lineage (NCBI taxonomy): Eukaryota > Metazoa > Chordata > Mammalia > Carnivora > Felidae > Panthera > Panthera uncia. The sequence goes on from NC_064811.1 coordinate 148,969,185, forward strand.
TGGAATGGCAGTCATGGTTATTAAGTATCCAGAGTAAGGAATGCATCCAGACAGGGCCCAGGAAAACTATTGGACTCTGAAGGAGGCAAGGGAATCTTCATCCAAAGAGCACTGGATCTTATCAAAGTGTGACTCCAGACCTCCTAACATCCCAGGTAGCTTTAGGCTTGCTTCTCATTTTACTCTTTCACCTCAGATGTACATCCTCTATACACACAGATAACTGAAATTTGAAAGCAATTCAGTCTGCTGAGGAGCCTCTCTTTCCAAATGGATCAAAGGACACCATTCTCTCATTAGGGAGGTGATCGTCAAAGCAACAGAGAAAACATGAGTTATCTCTGCTGGAACAATCAGAAACTCTCTGGAATCTGGTTAAGTCTTGAACAAACAGAAATTCCCACCACTAAGGAAAAAAAAAAAGAAAGAAAGGAAAAGAAAGTTGGATAGGCCAACAGTACACTGCCTTTACCTTACTGTTCCATAAACCCAAACCTCTACATTCATATACCCTGTCAGGAAATGAACTATGTTATTAAAAATGGTAGCTGTAAACTGTTTTATTCTTTTGACATAAGGTGTGAATATTACACAAGCAACTTCTGGCTTTTCTGGGATTCTGTAAATATGGAACCTGAAAAGAAATTGGCTAACTATGGTTAGTCTCTGTACATGGACACATCCAAAAGAAACTTAATTCTAAGATCCAAAACATTTTTTTAAATAACATATTTACCAAATCTCTCAGTAAAGCCACAAAATGTGGAAGGGTATTCTCACAATAGAGAGCAAACTTCCGTTAGAATTCTTTTTGGATATCAGTCCTTGACATCCCACTCATCTGGTGGCAAAATTGCAGTCTAAAAATGATACATGGTGTCCATCAATAGATGAATGGATAAAGAAGATGTTGCGTGCATGCACACACGCACACACACACACACACACACTGGAATATTAGTCATAAAAAAAGAATGCCATTTGTGACAACATGGATGGACCTAGAGGGTATAGTGCTAAGTGAAATAAGTCAGACAGAGGAAGATAAATACTATATGATTTATTTTACTTATATGTGGAGTCTAAAAAATAAAACAAATGAACAAAACAGATTCTTAAATGCACAGAACACACTGGTTGCCAGAGGGGAGGCAGGTGGGGAGATGGGTGAAATAGAAGAAGGGGACTAAGAGGTACAAACTTCCAGTTATAAAATAAATAAATCACAGAGATGAAAAATACAACATAGGGAATATAACCAGTAATATTGTAATAATGTTGCATGGTTGACATCTGAGGACTACACTTATCATGGGGAGCACTGAGTGATGTATAAAAAATGACATCTGGGAGGTCTAGAAGTTGCGCTAGAGATTCTGAGAAGACCCAAGAGCAAGAAAAAGCTCTGTCTTTAAGGAAATTCGTTTTTACTTAGAGCTGACTTAAATAAGTAGATTTGATGTCTCTCAATAAGCCAAGGAGCTGATGAACTAGAACTGCCTTTAAAGATTCAGAGATCATAGCAACAACCACAGAGATAGATTTTTAACCCAGCCTTCTCCTTTTGCTCCTTTTAGTGGAGTGAGACAAGATAGGGTAGAGAAAGAGAATCCATTACCTTCCCTAGTGCTCTGAGTGACTCTCTTCACCAATTGCTTCCTGTGACCATAAGCCAGGGAGATAGAAACATCCTCGATCTCTCTCCTTTTCTCGTATGTCACACAAAAGTGGGACGGCCTCCATAGCTTGAATGTGTCCTAAAATCAGCTAGAATATAAAAATAATCTTGCCTCATTAAACTAAAATCCCATAAAGAGCAGGATGTTGGTTTTCTGATGCTTTGTATTTCAGAACATTTTCATCATTCAGGATTTGCATTTCAAATCCTGTTAGCTTGTTTAAATATTGGAAACCTCCGTTCATTTGTATATTTGATCCAATGTGCAATCCATACCCTTCTGACTCAATAACTGTTAATTATTTGCTTTACTCCATCGAGTTCATTCTCTTTTTTATTTTCCCAAACAGCTATTTTGAATTCTTTGTAAGGTGAATTGCAGATCTCCTTATCATTGGACTCAGTTATTGGAGATTATTGTGATCTTTTGTGGTGCCATGTTTCCTTCATTCTTCATGTTCCTTGGAGCTTTGTGCTCCTGATCTCCCATCTCAAGTATCAGTGTCCTCTTCCCATCATTACTAGCTGCATTCAGATGACAGGTACTTTTTGTTGGTCTTGCTTATATCTGGGGCTTTTTCTGACCTTGTATAGATACACCTGCTCCAAACTGCAGGTACCCTCTTGTAGCAGAATTCTTAAGTTTTTGTCTTCATTCAATTTTCAACACATCAGGAAGATTGCTAGAAAACTTATTTTCCCAAATGGACCACTACAGCCCACAATTGTGATTTCTCCCTTGACACACACAGGCTTTGGTTCCCTACCATGTTCACTCCCACCTACTGGGGCTCACTTTTGCCACCACCCTTAGAAACACATACAAGGAACCAGTCACAGTGTGGAAGGGAAAGGGGAAATATGAGTTTGGCACTCAGGGAATTGGGGGAGATTGCAGACCAGGTGGATTACCACTAGACATCTTAAAATGGCCAAAATTCAGAACATTGACAACAGCACTGTTGGCAAGGATGTGGACTAACAGGAACTCTAATCATTGCTGGTGGGAGTACAAATTGTGCAGCCATTTCAGAAGACTGTTTGAGAGCTTTTTAAAAAACTAAAAATACTCTGAATATGGTCCAGCTATCACACTCATTGGTATTTATCCAAAGAAATGGAAACCTATGTCCACACAAAAATCTGCACACTTGTGTTTAGAGCAGCATTATTGATAATTGCCATCACTTGAAAGCAACCAAAATCCTTCAGTAGATGAATGAATGAATAAATAAACTATAGCACATCCACAATGGAATATTATTCAGCACTAAAAACAAATGAGCCATTAAGCTGTGAAAAAATGTGAAAAAGATTTAAATTCATATTACCAAGTGAAAGAAGCCAATCTTAGGGCTACATACTGTATGATTTCAACTATATGATATTCTGGAAAAGGCAAAACTATGGAGACAGCAAAAGATCAGGTGTTTACAGGGGTTAAAGGGGAGGAAGAGATGAATAAGTATAGCACAGAGGGTTTTTAAGGCATTGAAAATACTCTGTATGGTACCATAATGATGGATACATGTCAGTATACAACCGTCCAAACCTACAGTATGTACAACATCAAGAGTGAAGCTTAGGGGCACCTGGTTGGTTCAACCAGTAAAGCATGCAAATCTTGATCTCAGGGCCATGAGTTCAAGCCCCACATTGTGCATAAAACGTACTTTAAAAAAAGGAGCGAAGCTTAGTATAAGCTACAAACTTTGGGTAATAATGACGTGCCCATGTAGATTAATCAGTTGTAACAAATGTACCACATTACTTTTTTAATGTTTATTTATTTTTGAGAGAGATAGAGACAGAATGCGAGTGGGTTAGGGGCAGAGAGAGAGAGACACAGAATCTAAAGCAGGCTCCAGGCTCTGAGCTGTCAGCACAGAGCCTAACGCGGGGCTCAAACTCACATGCTATTAGATCATGACCTGAGCCAAAATCAGACACTCAACCGAGTGAGCCACCCAGGCACCCCAAATGTACTACATTATTTATAGCAGCACTATCAACAATAACCAAAGCATGGAAAGAGCCCAAATGTCCATCAACAGATGAATGGATAAAGAATATGTGATATATATATACAATGGAGTATTACCCAGCAATCGAAAAGAATGAAATCTTGCCATTTGCAACTACATGGATGGAACTAGAGGGTATTATGCTAAGTGAAATTAGTCAGTAAGAGAAAGACAAATATCATATGACTTCACTCCTATGAGGACTTTATGATACAGAACAGATGAACATAAGGGAAGGGAAACAAAAATAATATAAAAACAGAGAGGGGGACAAAACATAAGAGACTCTTAAAAATAGAGAACAGAGGGTTACTGGAGGGGTTGTGGGAGGGGGGATGGGCTAAATGGATAAGGGGCATTAAGGAATCTACTCCTGAAATTATTGTTGCACTATATGCTAACTAACTTGGATGTAAATTAAAAAATGAATAAATATATTTTTTTAAATGTACCACATTAGTGCAGGATGTTGATAATGGAGGAAGATAGGACTGAGGACCTGGTGAGGGGAGTGAGTAAATGGGAATCTCTGTACCTTCCACTCAATTTTTCTGGGACCTAAAACTATTCTAAACAATTAAAATCTATTAAAATACAAAAAAATAAATAAAAGAAAGAATGATACTGATTTCTGATATTAGCTGCTGATATATGGTACAACATGGATAAATCACAAATGAATTATATTAAATTAAAAATCCAGATTTAACTGGCTACATACTGTTTGATTCCATTTTAATGACCTTCTGAAAATGGCAAAACTATAGGGAAAGAAAACAGGTCAGTGATTGCCAGGAACTAAGGGAAACAGGAGAGGTTTTCTATACAAGCATATGAAAGAATATTTGGGCAGGATACAATTACTCTGTATTTTGGTTGTGGTGTGTTTACACAACTGTATCTGTTTGTCAAAGCTTAAAGATATATACTGAAAAAAAGGTTATGTTTACTCGATGCACACTCCTTAAGGAAAATGAGTACAAATGAGGAAAATAGAGTTTGTTTAAAAAAAAGGAGTAAGTATATCTTTATTTGCAGATGACACAATTGTTTATGTAGAGAGTCTTAAATGTAAATCAGAAATTTTAGAATTAGTGAGGTTAGCAAAGTTATGATGCAAAATCATCATAAAATCAATTGTATTTTTATATGCTAGCAGCAAAAGAAAAATGAAAATGAAATTTAAAAGGCAATTCCATTTATAGTAGCATCAAAACTATAAAGCATTGCAGCAATAAAAAAAAGAAGACCTAAATGGAGGAAATACTATATTCATGAATTGTCACCGATTCTTTCTAAAACGACCTATAGATTTGATACAATCCCAGAAGACATTTTTGTAGAAACCAAAAAACTAACTCTAAATTTGATATAGAAATGCACAGGACATAAAATTTTAAAATGATATTGAAATAGAAAAACCAAATAGCAGAACTATCATTCTATGAATTTAGGACTTATTATAAAGCCATTATTAAGAAAGGCAGCATGGGGGTGACTGGGTGGCTCAGTCGGTTAAGTGTCTGACTTCAGCTCAGGTCATGATCTCGCAGTCCATGAGTTTGAGCCCCACATTGGGCTCTGTGCTGACAGCTCAGAACCTGGAGCCTGCTTCGGATTCTGCGTCTCCCTCTCTCTCTGCCTTCCCCTCTCCCCTCCTCTCCAACTCCCGCTCACATTCTGTCTCTCTCTCTCTCTCTCTCAAAAATAAATAAACATTTTAAAAAGCAGCATGATATTGTTTAAGGATTGACTAATGGAACAGAATAGAGAACCCAGAAATTTGATTTTGTACACAGCTGCCAAGGAAATCCAATGGGAAAAGGAAAATCTCTTCAACACGTGCTGCTGAAACAGCTTAATATTCATATAAAAAAAAAAGAAACCTTTTCTCAGATCACACTCAAAAATTAATTCCAGATGGATCATAAAAGTAAGCATAAAAGCTAAGCTCACAAGAGAACAGAGAATATTTTTACAACTTGAGGTAGCCAAAGGTTTCTTAGGACCCAAAAGAGCAATAACCTGAAAAGGAAAAACATTGATAAATTTGACTTTAACAAAATTCAAAACTACCAAACATCAAAACACACCATTAAAAAAATAAGAAGAAGAAAACTAAAGATTAAGAAGTCAATAATAACAAACCAAAAAAAGTAAAAAATGGACAAAAGTTTTGAATATACACCTAACAAAAGAAATATAGAAATCGCCAAGAACCACATTAAAAAGTGTTTTTTTGTCATCAGGAAAATGCAAACTACAATGACAGTGAGATACCACTGCACATATACACTGCAATGGCTAAAAATTAAATAGGCTAATGCCACAAATATTAACAAGAATGTGGAGACACGGGGTATACATTACATTATTGGTAGAAGTATAAAATATACAACTGCTTTGAAAAAAGTTCCTAAGTTTTATTATAAAATTAAATGTACATCTATACAACAGACTATTTGGTAAATTAAAAATGAAATATTGGTTCGTGCTACAACAGGAATGAACCTTACAAATCTTATATGAAGTGAAAAAAATCAGTCAAAAATCTTTTTATATGAAATGTTTAATTCAGGCAAATCAAAAGGAGATGAGTGGTTGGCCAGTGCTGAGTGAGGATGTAAAGAAATAGAGAATCTTATGGGTTAAATTGTGTCCCCCAAAATTCATATTTTGAAGTCCTAATTCCAAGTACCTCAGAATTTGACCTTATTTTAAAATGGCATTGTTGTACATGTCAAAATGGCCTTATGTTGTACATAAGGGTGGGTCCTAATCCGATAGGACTGATGTCCTTACAAAAAGGGTAAATTTGCAAAGGATACAAAAATACAGATTTGAAGGGGTACATTCACCCCAGTGTTTATAGCAGCATTATTAACAATAGCCAAACTATGGAGAGAGCCCACATGTCCATCAACTGATGAACGGATAAAGAAGAGAATGGAATGTTACTCAGCCATCAAAAAGAATGAAATTTTGCCATTTACAATGATGCTAAGCAAAATAAGTCAGAGAAAGACAAATACCATATGATTTCACTCATATGTGGAATTTAGGAAACAAAACAGATGAACACGTGGCAAGGGAAAAAAGAGAGAGGGAAGCAAACCATAAGAGACTCTTACTGATAAAGAACCAACTGAGGGTTGATGGAGGGAAGGGAGTAGGGAATGGGCTAAGTGGGTGATGGGCACTAAGGAGGGCACTTGTTGTGATGAGCACTGGGTGTTATATTTAAGTGATGAATCAGTGAATTCTAGTCCTGAAACCAATATTACACTATATGTTAACTAACTAGCATTTAAATAAAAATTTAGAATATAGAAAAATAAATAAATAAATAAATAAATAAATAAAGTTGGGAATTATAAATATAATAATAATAAAAGGGTAAATTTGGACATAGACCTATGCACACAAGGAAAACACCACATGAAAGGTAGCGATTAGGGTGATGCTTCCTTAAGCTGAGGAATGCCAGCAAACCATGTGAAGTTAGGTGAGAGGCATGAAACACATTCTCTCTCCCAGCCTTCAGAAGGAACCAATCCTGCTGATATCTTCATCTTAGACTTATAACCTTCAGAACAATAATACAATAAATTTCCATTCTTTAAGCACCTGGTTTGTGGTACTTTGTTAAAACCCTAATATACAAACACAGGAATGACTGCTACAGAGTTTCTTTGGGAAGGGATAAAAACATTGTAACTTTGTTTGGGTGGTCGGTGGTACAACTCTGTGACTATTCTAAAAACCACCGGAGCTCATACTTTAAAGGGATGGGTTTTACGAAATTATGGAATGTGAACTGTATATCTGTAAAGTTGCCTAAAAGAAAACTAAACATACAACTACCCTGTGTCTGAGAAATTCCACCCATAGGTATTTACCCAAGAGAAATAAAAGCTTCTCTTCACAAAGAGATTTGTACAAGAGTGTTCGTTGCAGCTTTGCTGCAATAGGTAAAAAGTAGAAACAGTTCACACGTGCATCCAGAGGAGAATGGATAAATAATCTGCGGTAAAGTCACACAATAGAATACTACTCAGCAATGAAAAGGAATGGACTACAGATGAGGCAGTATCATAGAAGAACCTAAAATATTACCTATGTGGAAGGAAAACCCTTACACAGTAAGGGTAACAGTAAGTAACCCTTACACACTCTAATGATACATATATATATATATATATATATGAAGTTCTAAAATAGGCAAACACAACCCACCACTTATGGTTAATATAAAACTTAACAGAAGTTGCTGCTCAGCAAATAGAAAGCTGGTGGCAAATAACTGGAAAAGGGAATGAGGGAACTTTCTGGAGGGATGTAAATGTTTGATAAGGTTTCAATTACACAGGTGTATGCATTTGTCAAAGCTCTTTAAATGATACACTTAATACCTGTGTATTTCATTGTATGTAAGTTTTTAATGTAAAAAAAACTATTGAACACTAATTAATGATATCATTCTGAAGTGTTGAGAGAGGAATGTTCTGATGTTTGTAACTTACTTTGAAATGCATCCATAATTAGATGGATCAGTGGTCAGATTTCTTATATCCACAGAAATAAGTGTTTTGTGTGTAGCTGAAGGCCTGATATTGGCTTTCCTCTACTGGCACAAGTTCAGTTTTATGTGGAGAAAGGGACGTAAAGGAGAAAATTTTTGCAGATGTTCCTGGAAGGAGAGAGGAATGTGGAGTCCGTTAGATGACTCTCAGCCACATAAATATTTGCCTGAGTCCTGTGCAGAGTCTTCAGGAAGTAGCAGTAAATGCTGTTTTCTAAAGGGACTCTGTGAGACCTGAGGCCATGAGCAGCATTGATCTCATGCCGAAGTGATGGGGAAAAAAAAAAAAAATACAACGCAGGTGTATTCACCAATCTCAGTATGGGCTATAGTATGAGGCTGGCTCAGTGGAGCCTGCAGGGAATGTGGCAGCCCTTTCTTTTGCCCTAAAGAATATGGAGAGACATCAGAGTGAACAGCACAGTACCAACCAGTGGCACCTGCAAGGGGAAGATCCCACCTCCAATCAAATTTCCAATAGCAGACACCAACACCAGAACTCAAACAAGAAAAGCATGGAAGAATTTTTAGGGAGGTCGGTCTCATAAGGCACATCCAAGGTCTCTGAGTAAATGAGTGATTTGAGGCAGACAAGACAAGAAAGCATAACTCAGTACAATTATAACTTCATCACCATTCAGAGGCTTGATGGAACTCATGTATCACAGATGACTATTAAGTTAAAAAAATTAAGTCTAGCCTATTTTAGTCTACTCTATTTCACAAACATGTATAGAGTCCACAACAGCAAACACTAAAAAAGAAGAAGGAAAAAGGGGAAGAGGAAGAAGAAAGGGACCAAAAAGAAGGAGTAGTAGTAGAGGTGGTAGGAGAAGAGGAACAATAAATAATGAAGAATGAAGAAGAAAGAAGAAGGAGAAGGACAGTGAGAGGGAGAGGGGGAAGGGGAGAGTGAGGAGGAAGGGGAGAGTGAGGGGGAGAGGGAGGGGGAG